>NW_025728939.1:0-54438 GCF_021461385.2 Schistocerca piceifrons
CTCGATGTCGATTTGTATTTGGTGTGTCTTAAGTGTCGGTCTGCAGTAGGCCGCTGTTGGCCGAGCGACGTGCAGTCGCCTTACATGAAGCCCCATGGGCAACGCCAGTGCCACTGTGGACAACAGCGCACTGTAGCCAGAGAGAGGAGCCGAAAGGCGCATTTCGCAGTCGAGCCACGCTATCCCACAAGCTGTGCACTAGGTCAGGATTGTGCAGACCGCTAACTTTTGGTGGGCCGACGCTCGTCGTCGATCGTAAGGGCGAAACATCCAAGAGATTTGGAAAACGGCAATGTGGACACCCCCAGCAGCAGCTGTGTGCCAAATCCGATATCTGGTCGAGGGCTGCAAGATTCAGTATGATGAAGTAACAATTTGGGGATAGCTCACAAACGCTAAGCTGCCGCCTTCTTAGCTCAGTGGTAGAGCAACTGGTCTCGTAAACCAGGGGTCGTGAGTTCGAACCTCACAGAAGGCATTCATTTTTTAAACCTTCCTGCAAGGAGCGGAGCTATCTCGAGCAGCATCTAACACATGGCAGTACACTGAATGAAAGGGATGTTCTACAACCTATGACAAGTATTCTACTGGCCTCAGAGGTTTTCTGAATGCATAGGCAGAACATTGGTTTGTATGCATTTTGTAGTATAATGTCATGCTTGGCGATGTCATTCGTTTACGAGCCTCGCTACAGTGTGCATGCACGTTATCCATGTGAAGAGGCGTAAGCAAATGCTACCATTCTGCGAGATTCCTGCAGAAGGTATACGAATTGCGTTGATATACAGAGCACAAGGGAGCCAAAGTCAAGGCCTCCGTGGCGCAATCGGCTAGCGCGTTCGGCTGTTAACCGAAAGGTTGGTGGTTCGAGCTCACCCGGGGGCGAAATCGTTTTAACCGGCACCGAGGTGAGGACATACGTCAACTTTGTTAGAGATACACAGCTAGTGTGACAATTTGGCTGCGTTTGAGTGATGCCACAGAGCCTTATACACATTCAGCCAAGTGACACTGTAGGTAAAAACATGGCCCTACACAGACGTTCTGCTGTTTTCCTTTTTATTCGTCATGTGTGACACTGCAGTAGAGGGACGCCCGCTACAAAAGACGTATTCTTTACATTCAATTTCAGCATATACGTCGCGAGTGCCATATGACAGGGCCTGTCTCTCGATGTCGATTTGTATTTGGTGTGTCTTAAGTGTCGGTCTGCAGTAGGGCCGCTGTTGGCCGAGCGACGTGCAGTCGCCTTACATGAAGCCCCATGGGCAACGCCAGTGCCACTGTGGACAACAGCGCACTGTAGCCAGAGAGAGGAGCCGAAAGGCGCATTTCGCAGTCGAGCCACGCTATCCCACAAGCTGTGCACTAGGTCAGGATTGTGCAGACCGCTAACTTTTGGTGGGCCGACGCTCGTCGTCGATCGTAAGGGCGAAACATTCAAGAGATTTGGAAAACGGCAATGTGGACACCCCCAGCAGCAGCTGTGTGCCAAATCCGATATCTGGTCGAGGGCTGCAAGATTCAGTATGATGAAGTAACAATTTGGGGATAGCTCACAAACGCTAAGCTGCCGCCTTCTTAGCTCAGTGGTAGAGCACTGGTCTCGTAAACCAGGGGTCGTGAGTTCGAACCTCACAGAAGGCATTCATTTTTTAAACCTTCCTGCAAGGAGCGGAGCTATCTCGAGCAGCATCTAACACATGGCAGTACACTGAATGAAAGGGATGTTCTACAACCTATGACAAGTATTCTACTGGCCTCAGAGGTTTTCTGAATGCATAGGCAGAACATTGGTTTGTATGCATTTTGTAGTATAATGTCATGCTTGGCGATGTCATTCGTTTACGAGCCTCGCTACAGTGTGCATGCACGTTATCCATGTGAAGAGGCGTAAGCAAATGCTACCATTCTGCGAGATTCCTGCAGAAGGTATACGAATTGCGTTGATATACAGAGCACAAGGGAGCCAAAGTCAAGGCCTCCGTGGCGCAATCGGCTAGCGCGTTCGGCTGTTAACCGAAAGGTTGGTGGTTCGAGCCCACCCGGGGGCGAAATCGTTTTAACCGGCACCGAGGTGAGGACATACGTCAACTTTGTTAGAGATACACAGCTAGTGTGACAATTTGGCTGCGTTTGAGTGATGCCACAGAGCCTTATACACATTCAGCCAAGTGACACTGTAGGTAAAAACATGGCCCTACACAGACGTTCTGCTGTTTTCCTTTTTATTCGTCATGTGTGACACTGCAGTAGAGGGACGCCCGCTACAAAAGACGTATTCTTTACATTCAATTTCAGCATATACGTCGCGAGTGCCATATGACAGGGCCTGTCTCTCGATGTCGATTTGTATTTGGTGTGTCTTAAGTGTCGGTCTGCAGTAGGCCGCTGTTGGCCGAGCGACGTGCAGTCGCCTTACATGAAGCCCCATGGGCAACGCCAGTGCCACTGTGGACAACAGCGCACTGTAGCCAGAGAGAGGAGCCGAAAGGCGCATTTCGCAGTCGAGCCACGCTATCCCACAAGCTGTGCACTAGGTCAGGATTGTGCAGACCGCTAACTTTTGGTGGGCCGACGCTCGTCGTCGATCGTAAGGGCGAAACATCCAAGAGATTTGGAAAACGGCAATGTGGACACCCCCAGCAGCAGCTGTGTGCCAAATCCGATATCTGGTCGAGGGCTGCAAGATTCAGTATGATGAAGTAACAATTTGGGGATAGCTCACAAACGCTAAGCTGCCGCCTTCTTAGCTCAGTGGTAGAGCACTGGTCTCGTAAACCAGGGGTCGTGAGTTCGAACCTCACAGAAGGCATTCATTTTTTAAACCTTCCTGCAAGGAGCGGAGCTATCTCGAGCAGCATCTAACACATGGCAGTACACTGAATGAAAGGGATGTTCTACAACCTATGACAAGTATTCTACTGGCCTCAGAGGTTTTCTGAATGCATAGGCAGAACATTGGTTTGTATGCATTTTGTAGTATAATGTCATGCTTGGCGATGTCATTCGTTTACGAGCCTCGCTACAGTGTGCATGCACGTTATCCATGTGAAGAGGCGTAAGCAAATGCTACCATTCTGCGAGATTCCTGCAGAAGGTATACGAATTGCGTTGATATACAGAGCACAAGGGAGCCAAAGTCAAGGCCTCCGTGGCGCAATCGGCTAGCGCGTTCGGCTGTTAACCGAAAGGTTGGTGGTTCGAGCTCACCCGGGGGCGAAATCGTTTTAACCGGCACCGAGGTGAGGACATACGTCAACTTTGTTAGAGATACACAGCTAGTGTGACAATTTGGCTGCGTTTGAGTGATGCCACAGAGCCTTATACACATTCAGCCAAGTGACACTGTAGGTAAAAACATGGCCCTACACAGACGTTCTGCTGTTTTCCTTTTTATTCGTCATGTGTGACACTGCAGTAGAGGGACGCCCGCTACAAAAGACGTATTCTTTACATTCAATTTCAGCATATACGTCGCGAGTGCCATATGACAGGGCCTGTCTCTCGATGTCGATTTGTATTTGGTGTGTCTTAAGTGTCGGTCTGCAGTAGGCCGCTGTTGGCCGAGCGACGTGCAGTCGCCTTACATGAAGCCCCATGGGCAACGCCAGTGCCACTGTGGACAACAGCGCACTGTAGCCAGAGAGAGGAGCCGAAAGGCGCATTTCGCAGTCGAGCCACGCTATCCCACAAGCTGTGCACTAGGTCAGGATTGTGCAGACCGCTAACTTTTGGTGGGCCGACGCTCGTCGTCGATCGTAAGGGCGAAACATTCAAGAGATTTGGAAAACGGCAATGTGGACACCCCCAGCAGCAGCTGTGTGCCAAATCCGATATCTGGTCGAGGGCTGCAAGATTCAGTATGATGAAGTAACAATTTGGGGATAGCTCACAAACGCTAAGCTGCCGCCTTCTTAGCTCAGTGGTAGAGCACTGGTCTCGTAAACCAGGGGTCGTGAGTTCGAACCTCACAGAAGGCATTCATTTTTTAAACCTTCCTGCAAGGAGCGGAGCTATCTCGAGCAGCATCTAACACATGGCAGTACACTGAATGAAAGGGATGTTCTACAACCTATGACAAGTATTCTACTGGCCTCAGAGGTTTTCTGAATGCATAGGCAGAACATTGGTTTGTATGCATTTTGTAGTATAATGTCATGCTTGGCGATGTCATTCGTTTACGAGCCTCGCTACAGTGTGCATGCACGTTATCCATGTGAAGAGGCGTAAGCAAATGCTACCATTCTGCGAGATTCCTGCAGAAGGTATACGAATTGCGTTGATATACAGAGCACAAGGGAGCCAAAGTCAAGGCCTCCGTGGCGCAATCGGCTAGCGCGTTCGGCTGTTAACCGAAAGGTTGGTGGTTCGAGCCCACCCGGGGGCGAAATCGTTTTAACCGGCACCGAGGTGAGGACATACGTCAACTTTGTTAGAGATACACAGCTAGTGTGACAATTTGGCTGCGTTTGAGTGATGCCACAGAGCCTTATACACATTCAGCCAAGTGACACTGTAGGTAAAAACATGGCCCTACACAGACGTTCTGCTGTTTTCCTTTTTATTCGTCATGTGTGACACTGCAGTAGAGGGACGCCCGCTACAAAAGACGTATTCTTTACATTCAATTTCAGCATATACGTCGCGAGTGCCATATGACAGGGCCTGTCTCTCGATGTCGATTTGTATTTGGTGTGTCTTAAGTGTCGGTCTGCAGTAGGCCGCTGTTGGCCGAGCGACGTGCAGTCGCCTTACATGAAGCCCCATGGGCAACGCCAGTGCCACTGTGGACAACAGCGCACTGTAGCCAGAGAGAGGAGCCGAAAGGCGCATTTCGCAGTCGAGCCACGCTATCCCACAAGCTGTGCACTAGGTCAGGATTGTGCAGACCGCTAACTTTTGGTGGGCCGACGCTCGTCGTCGATCGTAAGGGCGAAACATCCAAGAGATTTGGAAAACGGCAATGTGGACACCCCCAGCAGCAGCTGTGTGCCAAATCCGATATCTGGTCGAGGGCTGCAAGATTCAGTATGATGAAGTAACAATTTGGGGATAGCTCACAAACGCTAAGCTGCCGCCTTCTTAGCTCAGTGGTAGAGCACTGGTCTCGTAAACCAGGGGTCGTGAGTTCGAACCTCACAGAAGGCATTCATTTTTTAAACCTTCCTGCAAGGAGCGGAGCTATCTCGAGCAGCATCTAACACATGGCAGTACACTGAATGAAAGGGATGTTCTACAACCTATGACAAGTATTCTACTGGCCTCAGAGGTTTTCTGAATGCATAGGCAGAACATTGGTTTGTATGCATTTTGTAGTATAATGTCATGCTTGGCGATGTCATTCGTTTACGAGCCTCGCTACAGTGTGCATGCACGTTATCCATGTGAAGAGGCGTAAGCAAATGCTACCATTCTGCGAGATTCCTGCAGAAGGTATACGAATTGCGTTGATATACAGAGCACAAGGGAGCCAAAGTCAAGGCCTCCGTGGCGCAATCGGCTAGCGCGTTCGGCTGTTAACCGAAAGGTTGGTGGTTCGAGCTCACCCGGGGGCGAAATCGTTTTAACCGGCACCGAGGTGAGGACATACGTCAACTTTGTTAGAGATACACAGCTAGTGTGACAATTTGGCTGCGTTTGAGTGATGCCACAGAGCCTTATACACATTCAGCCAAGTGACACTGTAGGTAAAAACATGGCCCTACACAGACGTTCTGCTGTTTTCCTTTTTATTCGTCATGTGTGACACTGCAGTAGAGGGACGCCCGCTACAAAAGACGTATTCTTTACATTCAATTTCAGCATATACGTCGCGAGTGCCATATGACAGGGCCTGTCTCTCGATGTCGATTTGTATTTGGTGTGTCTTAAGTGTCGGTCTGCAGTAGGCCGCTGTTGGCCGAGCGACGTGCAGTCGCCTTACATGAAGCCCCATGGGCAACGCCAGTGCCACTGTGGACAACAGCGCACTGTAGCCAGAGAGAGGAGCCGAAAGGCGCATTTCGCAGTCGAGCCACGCTATCCCACAAGCTGTGCACTAGGTCAGGATTGTGCAGACCGCTAACTTTTGGTGGGCCGACGCTCGTCGTCGATCGTAAGGGCGAAACATTCAAGAGATTTGGAAAACGGCAATGTGGACACCCCCAGCAGCAGCTGTGTGCCAAATCCGATATCTGGTCGAGGGCTGCAAGATTCAGTATGATGAAGTAACAATTTGGGGATAGCTCACAAACGCTAAGCTGCCGCCTTCTTAGCTCAGTGGTAGAGCACTGGTCTCGTAAACCAGGGGTCGTGAGTTCGAACCTCACAGAAGGCATTCATTTTTTAAACCTTCCTGCAAGGAGCGGAGCTATCTCGAGCAGCATCTAACACATGGCAGTACACTGAATGAAAGGGATGTTCTACAACCTATGACAAGTATTCTACTGGCCTCAGAGGTTTTCTGAATGCATAGGCAGAACATTGGTTTGTATGCATTTTGTAGTATAATGTCATGCTTGGCGATGTCATTCGTTTACGAGCCTCGCTACAGTGTGCATGCACGTTATCCATGTGAAGAGGCGTAAGCAAATGCTACCATTCTGCGAGATTCCTGCAGAAGGTATACGAATTGCGTTGATATACAGAGCACAAGGGAGCCAAAGTCAAGGCCTCCGTGGCGCAATCGGCTAGCGCGTTCGGCTGTTAACCGAAAGGTTGGTGGTTCGAGCCCACCCGGGGGCGAAATCGTTTTAACCGGCACCGAGGTGAGGACATACGTCAACTTTGTTAGAGATACACAGCTAGTGTGACAATTTGGCTGCGTTTGAGTGATGCCACAGAGCCTTATACACATTCAGCCAAGTGACACTGTAGGTAAAAACATGGCCCTACACAGACGTTCTGCTGTTTTCCTTTTTATTCGTCATGTGTGACACTGCAGTAGAGGGACGCCCGCTACAAAAGACGTATTCTTTACATTCAATTTCAGCATATACGTCGCGAGTGCCATATGACAGGGCCTGTCTCTCGATGTCGATTTGTATTTGGTGTGTCTTAAGTGTCGGTCTGCAGTAGGCCGCTGTTGGCCGAGCGACGTGCAGTCGCCTTACATGAAGCCCCATGGGCAACGCCAGTGCCACTGTGGACAACAGCGCACTGTAGCCAGAGAGAGGAGCCGAAAGGCGCATTTCGCAGTCGAGCCACGCTATCCCACAAGCTGTGCACTAGGTCAGGATTGTGCAGACCGCTAACTTTTGGTGGGCCGACGCTCGTCGTCGATCGTAAGGGCGAAACATCCAAGAGATTTGGAAAACGGCAATGTGGACACCCCCAGCAGCAGCTGTGTGCCAAATCCGATATCTGGTCGAGGGCTGCAAGATTCAGTATGATGAAGTAACAATTTGGGGATAGCTCACAAACGCTAAGCTGCCGCCTTCTTAGCTCAGTGGTAGAGCACTGGTCTCGTAAACCAGGGGTCGTGAGTTCGAACCTCACAGAAGGCATTCATTTTTTAAACCTTCCTGCAAGGAGCGGAGCTATCTCGAGCAGCATCTAACACATGGCAGTACACTGAATGAAAGGGATGTTCTACAACCTATGACAAGTATTCTACTGGCCTCAGAGGTTTTCTGAATGCATAGGCAGAACATTGGTTTGTATGCATTTTGTAGTATAATGTCATGCTTGGCGATGTCATTCGTTTACGAGCCTCGCTACAGTGTGCATGCACGTTATCCATGTGAAGAGGCGTAAGCAAATGCTACCATTCTGCGAGATTCCTGCAGAAGGTATACGAATTGCGTTGATATACAGAGCACAAGGGAGCCAAAGTCAAGGCCTCCGTGGCGCAATCGGCTAGCGCGTTCGGCTGTTAACCGAAAGGTTGGTGGTTCGAGCTCACCCGGGGGCGAAATCGTTTTAACCGGCACCGAGGTGAGGACATACGTCAACTTTGTTAGAGATACACAGCTAGTGTGACAATTTGGCTGCGTTTGAGTGATGCCACAGAGCCTTATACACATTCAGCCAAGTGACACTGTAGGTAAAAACATGGCCCTACACAGACGTTCTGCTGTTTTCCTTTTTATTCGTCATGTGTGACACTGCAGTAGAGGGACGCCCGCTACAAAAGACGTATTCTTTACATTCAATTTCAGCATATACGTCGCGAGTGCCATATGACAGGGCCTGTCTCTCGATGTCGATTTGTATTTGGTGTGTCTTAAGTGTCGGTCTGCAGTAGGCCGCTGTTGGCCGAGCGACGTGCAGTCGCCTTACATGAAGCCCCATGGGCAACGCCAGTGCCACTGTGGACAACAGCGCACTGTAGCCAGAGAGAGGAGCCGAAAGGCGCATTTCGCAGTCGAGCCACGCTATCCCACAAGCTGTGCACTAGGTCAGGATTGTGCAGACCGCTAACTTTTGGTGGGCCGACGCTCGTCGTCGATCGTAAGGGCGAAACATTCAAGAGATTTGGAAAACGGCAATGTGGACACCCCCAGCAGCAGCTGTGTGCCAAATCCGATATCTGGTCGAGGGCTGCAAGATTCAGTATGATGAAGTAACAATTTGGGGATAGCTCACAAACGCTAAGCTGCCGCCTTCTTAGCTCAGTGGTAGAGCACTGGTCTCGTAAACCAGGGGTCGTGAGTTCGAACCTCACAGAAGGCATTCATTTTTTAAACCTTCCTGCAAGGAGCGGAGCTATCTCGAGCAGCATCTAACACATGGCAGTACACTGAATGAAAGGGATGTTCTACAACCTATGACAAGTATTCTACTGGCCTCAGAGGTTTTCTGAATGCATAGGCAGAACATTGGTTTGTATGCATTTTGTAGTATAATGTCATGCTTGGCGATGTCATTCGTTTACGAGCCTCGCTACAGTGTGCATGCACGTTATCCATGTGAAGAGGCGTAAGCAAATGCTACCATTCTGCGAGATTCCTGCAGAAGGTATACGAATTGCGTTGATATACAGAGCACAAGGGAGCCAAAGTCAAGGCCTCCGTGGCGCAATCGGCTAGCGCGTTCGGCTGTTAACCGAAAGGTTGGTGGTTCGAGCCCACCCGGGGGCGAAATCGTTTTAACCGGCACCGAGGTGAGGACATACGTCAACTTTGTTAGAGATACACAGCTAGTGTGACAATTTGGCTGCGTTTGAGTGATGCCACAGAGCCTTATACACATTCAGCCAAGTGACACTGTAGGTAAAAACATGGCCCTACACAGACGTTCTGCTGTTTTCCTTTTTATTCGTCATGTGTGACACTGCAGTAGAGGGACGCCCGCTACAAAAGACGTATTCTTTACATTCAATTTCAGCATATACGTCGCGAGTGCCATATGACAGGGCCTGTCTCTCGATGTCGATTTGTATTTGGTGTGTCTTAAGTGTCGGTCTGCAGTAGGCCGCTGTTGGCCGAGCGACGTGCAGTCGCCTTACATGAAGCCCCATGGGCAACGCCAGTGCCACTGTGGACAACAGCGCACTGTAGCCAGAGAGAGGAGCCGAAAGGCGCATTTCGCAGTCGAGCCACGCTATCCCACAAGCTGTGCACTAGGTCAGGATTGTGCAGACCGCTAACTTTTGGTGGGCCGACGCTCGTCGTCGATCGTAAGGGCGAAACATCCAAGAGATTTGGAAAACGGCAATGTGGACACCCCCAGCAGCAGCTGTGTGCCAAATCCGATATCTGGTCGAGGGCTGCAAGATTCAGTATGATGAAGTAACAATTTGGGGATAGCTCACAAACGCTAAGCTGCCGCCTTCTTAGCTCAGTGGTAGAGCACTGGTCTCGTAAACCAGGGGTCGTGAGTTCGAACCTCACAGAAGGCATTCATTTTTTAAACCTTCCTGCAAGGAGCGGAGCTATCTCGAGCAGCATCTAACACATGGCAGTACACTGAATGAAAGGGATGTTCTACAACCTATGACAAGTATTCTACTGGCCTCAGAGTTTTCTGAATGCATAGGCAGAACATTGGTTTGTATGCATTTTGTAGTATAATGTCATGCTTGGCGATGTCATTCGTTTACGAGCCTCGCTACAGTGTGCATGCACGTTATCCATGTGAAGAGGCGTAAGCAAATGCTACCATTCTGCGAGATTCCTGCAGAAGGTATACGAATTGCGTTGATATACAGAGCACAAGGGAGCCAAAGTCAAGGCCTCCGTGGCGCAATCGGCTAGCGCGTTCGGCTGTTAACCGAAAGGTTGGTGGTTCGAGCCCACCCGGGGGCGAAATCGTTTTAACCGGCACCGAGGTGAGGACATACGTCAACTTTGTTAGAGATACACAGCTAGTGTGACAATTTGGCTGCGTTTGAGTGATGCCACAGAGCCTTATACACATTCAGCCAAGTGACACTGTAGGTAAAAACATGGCCCTACACAGACGTTCTGCTGTTTTCCTTTTTATTCGTCATGTGTGACACTGCAGTAGAGGGACGCCCGCTACAAAAGACGTATTCTTTACATTCAATTTCAGCATATACGTCGCGAGTGCCATATGACAGGGCCTGTCTCTCGATGTCGATTTGTATTTGGTGTGTCTTAAGTGTCGGTCTGCAGTAGGCCGCTGTTGGCCGAGCGACGTGCAGTCGCCTTACATGAAGCCCCATGGGCAACGCCAGTGCCACTGTGGACAACAGCGCACTGTAGCCAGAGAGAGGAGCCGAAAGGCGCATTTCGCAGTCGAGCCACGCTATCCCACAAGCTGTGCACTAGGTCAGGATTGTGCAGACCGCTAACTTTTGGTGGGCCGACGCTCGTCGTCGATCGTAAGGGCGAAACATCCAAGAGATTTGGAAAACGGCAATGTGGACACCCCCAGCAGCAGCTGTGTGCCAAATCCGATATCTGGTCGAGGGCTGCAAGATTCAGTATGATGAAGTAACAATTTGGGGATAGCTCACAAACGCTAAGCTGCCGCCTTCTTAGCTCAGTGGTAGAGCACTGGTCTCGTAAACCAGGGGTCGTGAGTTCGAACCTCACAGAAGGCATTCATTTTTTAAACCTTCCTGCAAGGAGCGGAGCTATCTCGAGCAGCATCTAACACATGGCAGTACACTGAATGAAAGGGATGTTCTACAACCTATGACAAGTATTCTACTGGCCTCAGAGTTTTCTGAATGCATAGGCAGAACATTGGTTTGTATGCATTTTGTAGTATAATGTCATGCTTGGCGATGTCATTCGTTTACGAGCCTCGCTACAGTGTGCATGCACGTTATCCATGTGAAGAGGCGTAAGCAAATGCTACCATTCTGCGAGATTCCTGCAGAAGGTATACGAATTGCGTTGATATACAGAGCACAAGGGAGCCAAAGTCAAGGCCTCCGTGGCGCAATCGGCTAGCGCGTTCGGCTGTTAACCGAAAGGTTGGTGGTTCGAGCCCACCCGGGGGCGAAATCGTTTTAACCGGCACCGAGGTGAGGACATACGTCAACTTTGTTAGAGATACACAGCTAGTGTGACAATTTGGCTGCGTTTGAGTGATGCCACAGAGCCTTATACACATTCAGCCAAGTGACACTGTAGGTAAAAACATGGCCCTACACAGACGTTCTGCTGTTTTCCTTTTTATTCGTCATGTGTGACACTGCAGTAGAGGGACGCCCGCTACAAAAGACGTATTCTTTACATTCAATTTCAGCATATACGTCGCGAGTGCCATATGACAGGGCCTGTCTCTCGATGTCGATTTGTATTTGGTGTGTCTTAAGTGTCGGTCTGCAGTAGGCCGCTGTTGGCCGAGCGACGTGCAGTCGCCTTACATGAAGCCCCATGGGCAACGCCAGTGCCACTGTGGACAACAGCGCACTGTAGCCAGAGAGAGGAGCCGAAAGGCGCATTTCGCAGTCGAGCCACGCTATCCCACAAGCTGTGCACTAGGTCAGGATTGTGCAGACCGCTAACTTTTGGTGGGCCGACGCTCGTCGTCGATCGTAAGGGCGAAACATCCAAGAGATTTGGAAAACGGCAATGTGGACACCCCCAGCAGCAGCTGTGTGCCAAATCCGATATCTGGTCGAGGGCTGCAAGATTCAGTATGATGAAGTAACAATTTGGGGATAGCTCACAAACGCTAAGCTGCCGCCTTCTTAGCTCAGTGGTAGAGCACTGGTCTCGTAAACCAGGGGTCGTGAGTTCGAACCTCACAGAAGGCATTCATTTTTTAAACCTTCCTGCAAGGAGCGGAGCTATCTCGAGCAGCATCTAACACATGGCAGTACACTGAATGAAAGGGATGTTCTACAACCTATGACAAGTATTCTACTGGCCTCAGAGGTTTTCTGAATGCATAGGCAGAACATTGGTTTGTATGCATTTTGTAGTATAATGTCATGCTTGGCGATGTCATTCGTTTACGAGCCTCGCTACAGTGTGCATGCACGTTATCCATGTGAAGAGGCGTAAGCAAATGCTACCATTCTGCGAGATTCCTGCAGAAGGTATACGAATTGCGTTGATATACAGAGCACAAGGGAGCCAAAGTCAAGGCCTCCGTGGCGCAATCGGCTAGCGCGTTCGGCTGTTAACCGAAAGGTTGGTGGTTCGAGCCCACCCGGGGGCGAAATCGTTTTAACCGGCACCGAGGTGAGGACATACGTCAACTTTGTTAGAGATACACAGCTAGTGTGACAATTTGGCTGCGTTTGAGTGATGCCACAGAGCCTTATACACATTCAGCCAAGTGACACTGTAGGTAAAAACATGGCCCTACACAGACGTTCTGCTGTTTTCCTTTTTATTCGTCATGTGTGACACTGCAGTAGAGGGACGCCCGCTACAAAAGACGTATTCTTTACATTCAATTTCAGCATATACGTCGCGAGTGCCATATGACAGGGCCTGTCTCTCGATGTCGATTTGTATTTGGTGTGTCTTAAGTGTCGGTCTGCAGTAGGCCGCTGTTGGCCGAGCGACGTGCAGTCGCCTTACATGAAGCCCCATGGGCAACGCCAGTGCCACTGTGGACAACAGCGCACTGTAGCCAGAGAGAGGAGCCGAAAGGCGCATTTCGCAGTCGAGCCACGCTATCCCACAAGCTGTGCACTAGGTCAGGATTGTGCAGACCGCTAACTTTTGGTGGGCCGACGCTCGTCGTCGATCGTAAGGGCGAAACATCCAAGAGATTTGGAAAACGGCAATGTGGACACCCCCAGCAGCAGCTGTGTGCCAAATCCGATATCTGGTCGAGGGCTGCAAGATTCAGTATGATGAAGTAACAATTTGGGGATAGCTCACAAACGCTAAGCTGCCGCCTTCTTAGCTCAGTGGTAGAGCACTGGTCTCGTAAACCAGGGGTCGTGAGTTCGAACCTCACAGAAGGCATTCATTTTTTAAACCTTCCTGCAAGGAGCGGAGCTATCTCGAGCAGCATCTAACACATGGCAGTACACTGAATGAAAGGGATGTTCTACAACCTATGACAAGTATTCTACTGGCCTCAGAGGTTTTCTGAATGCATAGGCAGAACATTGGTTTGTATGCATTTTGTAGTATAATGTCATGCTTGGCGATGTCATTCGTTTACGAGCCTCGCTACAGTGTGCATGCACGTTATCCATGTGAAGAGGCGTAAGCAAATGCTACCATTCTGCGAGATTCCTGCAGAAGGTATACGAATTGCGTTGATATACAGAGCACAAGGGAGCCAAAGTCAAGGCCTCCGTGGCGCAATCGGCTAGCGCGTTCGGCTGTTAACCGAAAGGTTGGTGGTTCGAGCTCACCCGGGGGCGAAATCGTTTTAACCGGCACCGAGGTGAGGACATACGTCAACTTTGTTAGAGATACACAGCTAGTGTGACAATTTGGCTGCGTTTGAGTGATGCCACAGAGCCTTATACACATTCAGCCAAGTGACACTGTAGGTAAAAACATGGCCCTACACAGACGTTCTGCTGTTTTCCTTTTTATTCGTCATGTGTGACACTGCAGTAGAGGGACGCCCGCTACAAAAGACGTATTCTTTACATTCAATTTCAGCATATACGTCGCGAGTGCCATATGACAGGGCCTGTCTCTCGATGTCGATTTGTATTTGGTGTGTCTTAAGTGTCGGTCTGCAGTAGGCCGCTGTTGGCCGAGCGACGTGCAGTCGCCTTACATGAAGCCCCATGGGCAACGCCAGTGCCACTGTGGACAACAGCGCACTGTAGCCAGAGAGAGGAGCCGAAAGGCGCATTTCGCAGTCGAGCCACGCTATCCCACAAGCTGTGCACTAGGTCAGGATTGTGCAGACCGCTAACTTTTGGTGGGCCGACGCTCGTCGTCGATCGTAAGGGCGAAACATCCAAGAGATTTGGAAAACGGCAATGTGGACACCCCCAGCAGCAGCTGTGTGCCAAATCCGATATCTGGTCGAGGGCTGCAAGATTCAGTATGATGAAGTAACAATTTGGGGATAGCTCACAAACGCTAAGCTGCCGCCTTCTTAGCTCAGTGGTAGAGCACTGGTCTCGTAAACCAGGGGTCGTGAGTTCGAACCTCACAGAAGGCATTCATTTTTTAAACCTTCCTGCAAGGAGCGGAGCTATCTCGAGCAGCATCTAACACATGGCAGTACACTGAATGAAAGGGATGTTCTACAACCTATGACAAGTATTCTACTGGCCTCAGAGGTTTTCTGAATGCATAGGCAGAACATTGGTTTGTATGCATTTTGTAGTATAATGTCATGCTTGGCGATGTCATTCGTTTACGAGCCTCGCTACAGTGTGCATGCACGTTATCCATGTGAAGAGGCGTAAGCAAATGCTACCATTCTGCGAGATTCCTGCAGAAGGTATACGAATTGCGTTGATATACAGAGCACAAGGGAGCCAAAGTCAAGGCCTCCGTGGCGCAATCGGCTAGCGCGTTCGGCTGTTAACCGAAAGGTTGGTGGTTCGAGCCCACCCGGGGGCGAAATCGTTTTAACCGGCACCGAGGTGAGGACATACGTCAACTTTGTTAGAGATACACAGCTAGTGTGACAATTTGGCTGCGTTTGAGTGATGCCACAGAGCCTTATACACATTCAGCCAAGTGACACTGTAGGTAAAAACATGGCCCTACACAGACGTTCTGCTGTTTTCCTTTTTATTCGTCATGTGTGACACTGCAGTAGAGGGACGCCCGCTACAAAAGACGTATTCTTTACATTCAATTTCAGCATATACGTCGCGAGTGCCATATGACAGGGCCTGTCTCTCGATGTCGATTTGTATTTGGTGTGTCTTAAGTGTCGGTCTGCAGTAGGCCGCTGTTGGCCGAGCGACGTGCAGTCGCCTTACATGAAGCCCCATGGGCAACGCCAGTGCCACTGTGGACAACAGCGCACTGTAGCCAGAGAGAGGAGCCGAAAGGCGCATTTCGCAGTCGAGCCACGCTATCCCACAAGCTGTGCACTAGGTCAGGATTGTGCAGACCGCTAACTTTTGGTGGGCCGACGCTCGTCGTCGATCGTAAGGGCGAAACATCCAAGAGATTTGGAAAACGGCAATGTGGACACCCCCAGCAGCAGCTGTGTGCCAAATCCGATATCTGGTCGAGGGCTGCAAGATTCAGTATGATGAAGTAACAATTTGGGGATAGCTCACAAACGCTAAGCTGCCGCCTTCTTAGCTCAGTGGTAGAGCACTGGTCTCGTAAACCAGGGGTCGTGAGTTCGAACCTCACAGAAGGCATTCATTTTTTAAACCTTCCTGCAAGGAGCGGAGCTATCTCGAGCAGCATCTAACACATGGCAGTACACTGAATGAAAGGGATGTTCTACAACCTATGACAAGTATTCTACTGGCCTCAGAGGTTTTCTGAATGCATAGGCAGAACATTGGTTTGTATGCATTTTGTAGTATAATGTCATGCTTGGCGATGTCATTCGTTTACGAGCCTCGCTACAGTGTGCATGCACGTTATCCATGTGAAGAGGCGTAAGCAAATGCTACCATTCTGCGAGATTCCTGCAGAAGGTATACGAATTGCGTTGATATACAGAGCACAAGGGAGCCAAAGTCAAGGCCTCCGTGGCGCAATCGGCTAGCGCGTTCGGCTGTTAACCGAAAGGTTGGTGGTTCGAGCTCACCCGGGGGCGAAATCGTTTTAACCGGCACCGAGGTGAGGACATACGTCAACTTTGTTAGAGATACACAGCTAGTGTGACAATTTGGCTGCGTTTGAGTGATGCCACAGAGCCTTATACACATTCAGCCAAGTGACACTGTAGGTAAAAACATGGCCCTACACAGACGTTCTGCTGTTTTCCTTTTTATTCGTCATGTGTGACACTGCAGTAGAGGGACGCCCGCTACAAAAGACGTATTCTTTACATTCAATTTCAGCATATACGTCGCGAGTGCCATATGACAGGGCCTGTCTCTCGATGTCGATTTGTATTTGGTGTGTCTTAAGTGTCGGTCTGCAGTAGGCCGCTGTTGGCCGAGCGACGTGCAGTCGCCTTACATGAAGCCCCATGGGCAACGCCAGTGCCACTGTGGACAACAGCGCACTGTAGCCAGAGAGAGGAGCCGAAAGGCGCATTTCGCAGTCGAGCCACGCTATCCCACAAGCTGTGCACTAGGTCAGGATTGTGCAGACCGCTAACTTTTGGTGGGCCGACGCTCGTCGTCGATCGTAAGGGCGAAACATCCAAGAGATTTGGAAAACGGCAATGTGGACACCCCCAGCAGCAGCTGTGTGCCAAATCCGATATCTGGTCGAGGGCTGCAAGATTCAGTATGATGAAGTAACAATTTGGGGATAGCTCACAAACGCTAAGCTGCCGCCTTCTTAGCTCAGTGGTAGAGCACTGGTCTCGTAAACCAGGGGTCGTGAGTTCGAACCTCACAGAAGGCATTCATTTTTTAAACCTTCCTGCAAGGAGCGGAGCTATCTCGAGCAGCATCTAACACATGGCAGTACACTGAATGAAAGGGATGTTCTACAACCTATGACAAGTATTCTACTGGCCTCAGAGGTTTTCTGAATGCATAGGCAGAACATTGGTTTGTATGCATTTTGTAGTATAATGTCATGCTTGGCGATGTCATTCGTTTACGAGCCTCGCTACAGTGTGCATGCACGTTATCCATGTGAAGAGGCGTAAGCAAATGCTACCATTCTGCGAGATTCCTGCAGAAGGTATACGAATTGCGTTGATATACAGAGCACAAGGGAGCCAAAGTCAAGGCCTCCGTGGCGCAATCGGCTAGCGCGTTCGGCTGTTAACCGAAAGGTTGGTGGTTCGAGCCCACCCGGGGGCGAAATCGTTTTAACCGGCACCGAGGTGAGGACATACGTCAACTTTGTTAGAGATACACAGCTAGTGTGACAATTTGGCTGCGTTTGAGTGATGCCACAGAGCCTTATACACATTCAGCCAAGTGACACTGTAGGTAAAAACATGGCCCTACACAGACGTTCTGCTGTTTTCCTTTTTATTCGTCATGTGTGACACTGCAGTAGAGGGACGCCCGCTACAAAAGACGTATTCTTTACATTCAATTTCAGCATATACGTCGCGAGTGCCATATGACAGGGCCTGTCTCTCGATGTCGATTTGTATTTGGTGTGTCTTAAGTGTCGGTCTGCAGTAGGCCGCTGTTGGCCGAGCGACGTGCAGTCGCCTTACATGAAGCCCCATGGGCAACGCCAGTGCCACTGTGGACAACAGCGCACTGTAGCCAGAGAGAGGAGCCGAAAGGCGCATTTCGCAGTCGAGCCACGCTATCCCACAAGCTGTGCACTAGGTCAGGATTGTGCAGACCGCTAACTTTTGGTGGGCCGACGCTCGTCGTCGATCGTAAGGGCGAAACATCCAAGAGATTTGGAAAACGGCAATGTGGACACCCCCAGCAGCAGCTGTGTGCCAAATCCGATATCTGGTCGAGGGCTGCAAGATTCAGTATGATGAAGTAACAATTTGGGGATAGCTCACAAACGCTAAGCTGCCGCCTTCTTAGCTCAGTGGTAGAGCACTGGTCTCGTAAACCAGGGGTCGTGAGTTCGAACCTCACAGAAGGCATTCATTTTTTAAACCTTCCTGCAAGGAGCGGAGCTATCTCGAGCAGCATCTAACACATGGCAGTACACTGAATGAAAGGGATGTTCTACAACCTATGACAAGTATTCTACTGGCCTCAGAGGTTTTCTGAATGCATAGGCAGAACATTGGTTTGTATGCATTTTGTAGTATAATGTCATGCTTGGCGATGTCATTCGTTTACGAGCCTCGCTACAGTGTGCATGCACGTTATCCATGTGAAGAGGCGTAAGCAAATGCTACCATTCTGCGAGATTCCTGCAGAAGGTATACGAATTGCGTTGATATACAGAGCACAAGGGAGCCAAAGTCAAGGCCTCCGTGGCGCAATCGGCTAGCGCGTTCGGCTGTTAACCGAAAGGTTGGTGGTTCGAGCTCACCCGGGGGCGAAATCGTTTTAACCGGCACCGAGGTGAGGACATACGTCAACTTTGTTAGAGATACACAGCTAGTGTGACAATTTGGCTGCGTTTGAGTGATGCCACAGAGCCTTATACACATTCAGCCAAGTGACACTGTAGGTAAAAACATGGCCCTACACAGACGTTCTGCTGTTTTCCTTTTTATTCGTCATGTGTGACACTGCAGTAGAGGGACGCCCGCTACAAAAGACGTATTCTTTACATTCAATTTCAGCATATACGTCGCGAGTGCCATATGACAGGGCCTGTCTCTCGATGTCGATTTGTATTTGGTGTGTCTTAAGTGTCGGTCTGCAGTAGGCCGCTGTTGGCCGAGCGACGTGCAGTCGCCTTACATGAAGCCCCATGGGCAACGCCAGTGCCACTGTGGACAACAGCGCACTGTAGCCAGAGAGAGGAGCCGAAAGGCGCATTTCGCAGTCGAGCCACGCTATCCCACAAGCTGTGCACTAGGTCAGGATTGTGCAGACCGCTAACTTTTGGTGGGCCGACGCTCGTCGTCGATCGTAAGGGCGAAACATCCAAGAGATTTGGAAAACGGCAATGTGGACACCCCCAGCAGCAGCTGTGTGCCAAATCCGATATCTGGTCGAGGGCTGCAAGATTCAGTATGATGAAGTAACAATTTGGGGATAGCTCACAAACGCTAAGCTGCCGCCTTCTTAGCTCAGTGGTAGAGCACTGGTCTCGTAAACCAGGGGTCGTGAGTTCGAACCTCACAGAAGGCATTCATTTTTTAAACCTTCCTGCAAGGAGCGGAGCTATCTCGAGCAGCATCTAACACATGGCAGTACACTGAATGAAAGGGATGTTCTACAACCTATGACAAGTATTCTACTGGCCTCAGAGGTTTTCTGAATGCATAGGCAGAACATTGGTTTGTATGCATTTTGTAGTATAATGTCATGCTTGGCGATGTCATTCGTTTACGAGCCTCGCTACAGTGTGCATGCACGTTATCCATGTGAAGAGGCGTAAGCAAATGCTACCATTCTGCGAGATTCCTGCAGAAGGTATACGAATTGCGTTGATATACAGAGCACAAGGGAGCCAAAGTCAAGGCCTCCGTGGCGCAATCGGCTAGCGCGTTCGGCTGTTAACCGAAAGGTTGGTGGTTCGAGCTCACCCGGGGGCGAAATCGTTTTAACCGGCACCGAGGTGAGGACATACGTCAACTTTGTTAGAGATACACAGCTAGTGTGACAATTTGGCTGCGTTTGAGTGATGCCACAGAGCCTTATACACATTCAGTCAAGTGACACTGTAGGTAAAAACATGGCCCTACACAGACGTTCTGCTGTTTTCCTTTTTATTCGTCATGTGTGACACTGCAGTAGAGGGACGCCCGCTACAAAAGACGTATTCTTTACATTCAATTTCAGCATATACGTCGCGAGTGCCATATGACAGGGCCTGTCTCTCGATGTCGATTTGTATTTGGTGTGTCTTAAGTGTCGGTCTGCAGTAGGCCGCTGTTGGCCGAGCGACGTGCAGTCGCCTTACATGAAGCCCCATGGGCAACGCCAGTGCCACTGTGGACAACAGCGCACTGTAGCCAGAGAGAGGAGCCGAAAGGCGCATTTCGCAGTCGAGCCACGCTATCCCACAAGCTGTGCACTAGGTCAGGATTGTGCAGACCGCTAACTTTTGGTGGGCCGACGCTCGTCGTCGATCGTAAGGGCGAAACATCCAAGAGATTTGGAAAACGGCAATGTGGACACCCCCAGCAGCAGCTGTGTGCCAAATCCGATATCTGGTCGAGGGCTGCAAGATTCAGTATGATGAAGTAACAATTTGGGGATAGCTCACAAACGCTAAGCTGCCGCCTTCTTAGCTCAGTGGTAGAGCACTGGTCTCGTAAACCAGGGGTCGTGAGTTCGAACCTCACAGAAGGCATTCATTTTTTAAACCTTCCTGCAAGGAGCGGAGCTATCTCGAGCAGCATCTAACACATGGCAGTACACTGAATGAAAGGGATGTTCTACAACCTATGACAAGTATTCTACTGGCCTCAGAGGTTTTCTGAATGCATAGGCAGAACATTGGTTTGTATGCATTTTGTAGTATAATGTCATGCTTGGCGATGTCATTCGTTTACGAGCCTCGCTACAGTGTGCATGCACGTTATCCATGTGAAGAGGCGTAAGCAAATGCTACCATTCTGCGAGATTCCTGCAGAAGGTATACGAATTGCGTTGATATACAGAGCACAAGGGAGCCAAAGTCAAGGCCTCCGTGGCGCAATCGGCTAGCGCGTTCGGCTGTTAACCGAAAGGTTGGTGGTTCGAGCCCACCCGGGGGCGAAATCGTTTTAACCGGCACCGAGGTGAGGACATACGTCAACTTTGTTAGAGATACACAGCTAGTGTGACAATTTGGCTGCGTTTGAGTGATGCCACAGAGCCTTATACACATTCAGCCAAGTGACACTGTAGGTAAAAACATGGCCCTACACAGACGTTCTGCTGTTTTCCTTTTTATTCGTCATGTGTGACACTGCAGTAGAGGGACGCCCGCTACAAAAGACGTATTCTTTACATTCAATTTCAGCATATACGTCGCGAGTGCCATATGACAGGGCCTGTCTCTCGATGTCGATTTGTATTTGGTGTGTCTTAAGTGTCGGTCTGCAGTAGGCCGCTGTTGGCCGAGCGACGTGCAGTCGCCTTACATGAAGCCCCATGGGCAACGCCAGTGCCACTGTGGACAACAGCGCACTGTAGCCAGAGAGAGGAGCCGAAAGGCGCATTTCGCAGTCGAGCCACGCTATCCCACAAGCTGTGCACTAGGTCAGGATTGTGCAGACCGCTAACTTTTGGTGGGCCGACGCTCGTCGTCGATCGTAAGGGCGAAACATCCAAGAGATTTGGAAAACGGCAATGTGGACACCCCCAGCAGCAGCTGTGTGCCAAATCCGATATCTGGTCGAGGGCTGCAAGATTCAGTATGATGAAGTAACAATTTGGGGATAGCTCACAAACGCTAAGCTGCCGCCTTCTTAGCTCAGTGGTAGAGCACTGGTCTCGTAAACCAGGGGTCGTGAGTTCGAACCTCACAGAAGGCATTCATTTTTTAAACCTTCCTGCAAGGAGCGGAGCTATCTCGAGCAGCATCTAACACATGGCAGTACACTGAATGAAAGGGATGTTCTACAACCTATGACAAGTATTCTACTGGCCTCAGAGGTTTTCTGAATGCATAGGCAGAACATTGGTTTGTATGCATTTTGTAGTATAATGTCATGCTTGGCGATGTCATTCGTTTACGAGCCTCGCTACAGTGTGCATGCACGTTATCCATGTGAAGAGGCGTAAGCAAATGCTACCATTCTGCGAGATTCCTGCAGAAGGTATACGAATTGCGTTGATATACAGAGCACAAGGGAGCCAAAGTCAAGGCCTCCGTGGCGCAATCGGCTAGCGCGTTCGGCTGTTAACCGAAAGGTTGGTGGTTCGAGCTCACCCGGGGGCGAAATCGTTTTAACCGGCACCGAGGTGAGGACATACGTCAACTTTGTTAGAGATACACAGCTAGTGTGACAATTTGGCTGCGTTTGAGTGATGCCACAGAGCCTTATACACATTCAGCCAAGTGACACTGTAGGTAAAAACATGGCCCTACACAGACGTTCTGCTGTTTTCCTTTTTATTCGTCATGTGTGACACTGCAGTAGAGGGACGCCCGCTACAAAAGACGTATTCTTTACATTCAATTTCAGCATATACGTCGCGAGTGCCATATGACAGGGCCTGTCTCTCGATGTCGATTTGTATTTGGTGTGTCTTAAGTGTCGGTCTGCAGTAGGCCGCTGTTGGCCGAGCGACGTGCAGTCGCCTTACATGAAGCCCCATGGGCAACGCCAGTGCCACTGTGGACAACAGCGCACTGTAGCCAGAGAGAGGAGCCGAAAGGCGCATTTCGCAGTCGAGCCACGCTATCCCACAAGCTGTGCACTAGGTCAGGATTGTGCAGACCGCTAACTTTTGGTGGGCCGACGCTCGTCGTCGATCGTAAGGGCGAAACATCCAAGAGATTTGGAAAACGGCAATGTGGACACCCCCAGCAGCAGCTGTGTGCCAAATCCGATATCTGGTCGAGGGCTGCAAGATTCAGTATGATGAAGTAACAATTTGGGGATAGCTCACAAACGCTAAGCTGCCGCCTTCTTAGCTCAGTGGTAGAGCACTGGTCTCGTAAACCAGGGGTCGTGAGTTCGAACCTCACAGAAGGCATTCATTTTTTAAACCTTCCTGCAAGGAGCGGAGCTATCTCGAGCAGCATCTAACACATGGCAGTACACTGAATGAAAGGGATGTTCTACAACCTATGACAAGTATTCTACTGGCCTCAGAGGTTTTCTGAATGCATAGGCAGAACATTGGTTTGTATGCATTTTGTAGTATAATGTCATGCTTGGCGATGTCATTCGTTTACGAGCCTCGCTACAGTGTGCATGCACGTTATCCATGTGAAGAGGCGTAAGCAAATGCTACCATTCTGCGAGATTCCTGCAGAAGGTATACGAATTGCGTTGATATACAGAGCACAAGGGAGCCAAAGCCAAGGCCTCCGTGGCGCAATCGGCTAGCGCGTTCGGCTGTTAACCGAAAGGTTGGTGGTTCGAGCCCACCCGGGGGCGAAATCGTTTTAACCGGCACCGAGGTGAGGACATACGTCAACTTTGTTAGAGATACACAGCTAGTGTGACAATTTGGCTGCGTTTGAGTGATGCCACAGAGCCTTATACACATTCAGCCAAGTGACACTGTAGGTAAAAACATGGCCCTACACAGACGTTCTGCTGTTTTCCTTTTTATTCGTCATGTGTGACACTGCAGTAGAGGGACGCCCGCTACAAAAGACGTATTCTTTACATTCAATTTCAGCATATACGTCGCGAGTGCCATATGACAGGGCCTGTCTCTCGATGTCGATTTGTATTTGGTGTGTCTTAAGTGTCGGTCTGCAGTAGGCCGCTGTTGGCCGAGCGACGTGCAGTCGCCTTACATGAAGCCCCATGGGCAACGCCAGTGCCACTGTGGACAACAGCGCACTGTAGCCAGAGAGAGGAGCCGAAAGGCGCATTTCGCAGTCGAGCCACGCTATCCCACAAGCTGTGCACTAGGTCAGGATTGTGCAGACCGCTAACTTTTGGTGGGCCGACGCTCGTCGTCGATCGTAAGGGCGAAACATCCAAGAGATTTGGAAAACGGCAATGTGGACACCCCCAGCAGCAGCTGTGTGCCAAATCCGATATCTGGTCGAGGGCTGCAAGATTCAGTATGATGAAGTAACAATTTGGGGATAGCTCACAAACGCTAAGCTGCCGCCTTCTTAGCTCAGTGGTAGAGCACTGGTCTCGTAAACCAGGGGTCGTGAGTTCGAACCTCACAGAAGGCATTCATTTTTTAAACCTTCCTGCAAGGAGCGGAGCTATCTCGAGCAGCATCTAACACATGGCAGTACACTGAATGAAAGGGATGTTCTACAACCTATGACAAGTATTCTACTGGCCTCAGAGTTTTCTGAATGCATAGGCAGAACATTGGTTTGTATGCATTTTGTAGTATAATGTCATGCTTGGCGATGTCATTCGTTTACGAGCCTCGCTACAGTGTGCATGCACGTTATCCATGTGAAGAGGCGTAAGCAAATGCTACCATTCTGCGAGATTCCTGCAGAAGGTATACGAATTGCGTTGATATACAGAGCACAAGGGAGCCAAAGTCAAGGCCTCCGTGGCGCAATCGGCTAGCGCGTTCGGCTGTTAACCGAAAGGTTGGTGGTTCGAGCCCACCCGGGGGCGAAATCGTTTTAACCGGCACCGAGGTGAGGACATACGTCAACTTTGTTAGAGATACACAGCTAGTGTGACAATTTGGCTGCGTTTGAGTGATGCCACAGAGCCTTATACACATTCAGCCAAGTGACACTGTAGGTAAAAACATGGCCCTACACAGACGTTCTGCTGTTTTCCTTTTTATTCGTCATGTGTGACACTGCAGTAGAGGGACGCCCGCTACAAAAGACGTATTCTTTACATTCAATTTCAGCATATACGTCGCGAGTGCCATATGACAGGGCCTGTCTCTCGATGTCGATTTGTATTTGGTGTGTCTTAAGTGTCGGTCTGCAGTAGGCCGCTGTTGGCCGAGCGACGTGCAGTCGCCTTACATGAAGCCCCATGGGCAACGCCAGTGCCACTGTGGACAACAGCGCACTGTAGCCAGAGAGAGGAGCCGAAAGGCGCATTTCGCAGTCGAGCCACGCTATCCCACAAGCTGTGCACTAGGTCAGGATTGTGCAGACCGCTAACTTTTGGTGGGCCGACGCTCGTCGTCGATCGTAAGGGCGAAACATTCAAGAGATTTGGAAAACGGCAATGTGGACACCCCCAGCAGCAGCTGTGTGCCAAATCCGATATCTGGTCGAGGGCTGCAAGATTCAGTATGATGAAGTAACAATTTGGGGATAGCTCACAAACGCTAAGCTGCCGCCTTCTTAGCTCAGTGGTAGAGCACTGGTCTCGTAAACCAGGGGTCGTGAGTTCGAACCTCACAGAAGGCATTCATTTTTTAAACCTTCCTGCAAGGAGCGGAGCTATCTCGAGCAGCATCTAACACATGGCAGTACACTGAATGAAAGGGATGTTCTACAACCTATGACAAGTATTCTACTGGCCTCAGAGGTTTTCTGAATGCATAGGCAGAACATTGGTTTGTATGCATTTTGTAGTATAATGTCATGCTTGGCGATGTCATTCGTTTACGAGCCTCGCTACAGTGTGCATGCACGTTATCCATGTGAAGAGGCGTAAGCAAATGCTACCATTCTGCGAGATTCCTGCAGAAGGTATACGAATTGCGTTGATATACAGAGCACAAGGGAGCCAAAGCCAAGGCCTCCGTGGCGCAATCGGCTAGCGCGTTCGGCTGTTAACCGAAAGGTTGGTGGTTCGAGCCCACCCGGGGGCGAAATCGTTTTAACCGGCACCGAGGTGAGGACATACGTCAACTTTGTTAGAGATACACAGCTAGTGTGACAATTTGGCTGCGTTTGAGTGATGCCACAGAGCCTTATACACATTCAGCCAAGTGACACTGTAGGTAAAAACATGGCCCTACACAGACGTTCTGCTGTTTTCCTTTTTATTCGTCATGTGTGACACTGCAGTAGAGGGACGCCCGCTACAAAAGACGTATTCTTTACATTCAATTTCAGCATATACGTCGCGAGTGCCATATGACAGGGCCTGTCTCTCGATGTCGATTTGTATTTGGTGTGTCTTAAGTGTCGGTCTGCAGTAGGCCGCTGTTGGCCGAGCGACGTGCAGTCGCCTTACATGAAGCCCCATGGGCAACGCCAGTGCCACTGTGGACAACAGCGCACTGTAGCCAGAGAGAGGAGCCGAAAGGCGCATTTCGCAGTCGAGCCACGCTATCCCACAAGCTGTGCACTAGGTCAGGATTGTGCAGACCGCTAACTTTTGGTGGGCCGACGCTCGTCGTCGATCGTAAGGGCGAAACATCCAAGAGATTTGGAAAACGGCAATGTGGACACCCCCAGCAGCAGCTGTGTGCCAAATCCGATATCTGGTCGAGGGCTGCAAGATTCAGTATGATGAAGTAACAATTTGGGGATAGCTCACAAACGCTAAGCTGCCGCCTTCTTAGCTCAGTGGTAGAGCACTGGTCTCGTAAACCAGGGGTCGTGAGTTCGAACCTCACAGAAGGCATTCATTTTTTAAACCTTCCTGCAAGGAGCGGAGCTATCTCGAGCAGCATCTAACACATGGCAGTACACTGAATGAAAGGGATGTTCTACAACCTATGACAAGTATTCTACTGGCCTCAGAGTTTTCTGAATGCATAGGCAGAACATTGGTTTGTATGCATTTTGTAGTATAATGTCATGCTTGGCGATGTCATTCGTTTACGAGCCTCGCTACAGTGTGCATGCACGTTATCCATGTGAAGAGGCGTAAGCAAATGCTACCATTCTGCGAGATTCCTGCAGAAGGTATACGAATTGCGTTGATATACAGAGCACAAGGGAGCCAAAGTCAAGGCCTCCGTGGCGCAATCGGCTAGCGCGTTCGGCTGTTAACCGAAAGGTTGGTGGTTCGAGCCCACCCGGGGGCGAAATCGTTTTAACCGGCACCGAGGTGAGGACATACGTCAACTTTGTTAGAGATACACAGCTAGTGTGACAATTTGGCTGCGTTTGAGTGATGCCACAGAGCCTTATACACATTCAGCCAAGTGACACTGTAGGTAAAAACATGGCCCTACACAGACGTTCTGCTGTTTTCCTTTTTATTCGTCATGTGTGACACTGCAGTAGAGGGACGCCCGCTACAAAAGACGTATTCTTTACATTCAATTTCAGCATATACGTCGCGAGTGCCATATGACAGGGCCTGTCTCTCGATGTCGATTTGTATTTGGTGTGTCTTAAGTGTCGGTCTGCAGTAGGCCGCTGTTGGCCGAGCGACGTGCAGTCGCCTTACATGAAGCCCCATGGGCAACGCCAGTGCCACTGTGGACAACAGCGCACTGTAGCCAGAGAGAGGAGCCGAAAGGCGCATTTCGCAGTCGAGCCACGCTATCCCACAAGCTGTGCACTAGGTCAGGATTGTGCAGACCGCTAACTTTTGGTGGGCCGACGCTCGTCGTCGATCGTAAGGGCGAAACATCCAAGAGATTTGGAAAACGGCAATGTGGACACCCCCAGCAGCAGCTGTGTGCCAAATCCGATATCTGGTCGAGGGCTGCAAGATTCAGTATGATGAAGTAACAATTTGGGGATAGCTCACAAACGCTAAGCTGCCGCCTTCTTAGCTCAGTGGTAGAGCACTGGTCTCGTAAACCAGGGGTCGTGAGTTCGAACCTCACAGAAGGCATTCATTTTTTAAACCTTCCTGCAAGGAGCGGAGCTATCTCGAGCAGTAGTTCCGCTTTAGACGCCGTGCAGTGTGGACGTGCCTAGTCTTCCGCTCCGCCGTAGCGTTACGTATAGTGGACTATCGTTTTTGTTTACGTGTTGTGTTGCAACTTCTGTGAGTGTTTCTCCGTCGTTGTTTCGTACCTTGTGGTTTTTTTTTTTCTGTTCTTATTTCAGTGTCTTTTGTGTAGCGGTTTCGACCGCATATTTTGAAAATGTCGTCCCAGGTTATTCCTCGTCAGGCTACAGTTAGTTTTGCTTTTGACAAGTCAACCCGCCATGTGCAACCTAGTTCTCTTGAGATTCATGATTGGTTGGTAGATACGTTTGGTGTTCATTCGGATCAGGTGCACACTGCTTATTTTGATACCGAACTGTATGTTTTCTTTGTTAAGTTTATGGACCCACTTCAGGTTGATAAAATTCTTTCTAAATATGGTCATCAAGTTCTCTTTCGGCATCGGGATGATTCTGTAAGTACCGTGCTGCTTTCCAATGCTTCCATCACGTATACCAATGTTCGTGTTTACAACCTTCCACCGGAGGTGGATAATGTCTATCTTAAGGAGGGTCTACAGAAGTATGGTGATGTAAAGAGCATTCGCCTTGAACGCTGGTCAAGCCAACATCGCCTGCAATGTTACAGTGGTATTCGTTCAGTCGAAATGCACGTTAAGCAGAATATTCCATCTCACCTGCAGATCGGTGGATATCGTGTCCATGTAACATATAGTGGTCAGGTTGGCACCTGTTTTTTGTGCAATGAAAGTGGTCACGTGCGTACCGACTGTCCGCGGAGAGTTTTTGTTTTAAAAAATTCTCTCGAACAGCGTCGCAAGTTAACGGTCGCTGACCTCGTTGCAGGTGGTTCTGCTCTTGGTGTAGCACAGTCCAGTGGTAGTAGCGCCCCGCCACAGGTTTTGCGCTCCCCTGATACAGACTTTCCTCCTTTGCGTGCTAAATCTGATGTTGTTCCGTCTGTCCCTCAGATGGGTGTGCCACTTTTGAATAATAAGAGGCGTCGCCCACACGATGGAAATAGTACGGATGAGGATCTCCCTGAGATGCCCCAGTCCGAGCGACCGGCATCCTCCGAGCCACTGTGTACTGTAGCTGCTCCCTGCCCTCCTGAGGTAGCGGTTCCGGTGGCGGCTGCTGGCGCCCCTCCGGCCTCCGACGCAGCTTCTCTCGAGTCGGGTCGTCGGTCGGGCCTGTTGGCGCCGTCTTCCGAACCGACTTCGATGTCACAACAAGTGGAGCCGCGACAACTTCCTGCTTCGCTGCCCCATACCTCTGCCAGCGGAGCTGCTCCGCTTCCTTCCAACTCTGCGGCCTCGGACCTTCCTGCTCACGTTTCGCCTCCGTGCAGTCCATGTTTGTCGGAAGCTAGTGCAGGTGTTGACCATTCCGTTCTGTCGGCTGTTTCCCCCGCGACCCCGGATCCCGCATGTGGACCGGCGCGGGTGGTGTCGGATACAGAACTTGACCCTCCTACGTCACCGGCGGCTGAAGTTTCCTTGCCCGTCAGCCGACGCAAGTTACGCGTTCAGCCGAACGTTAATGCTGTTCGTAAAAAACCGAAACGTAAGGGATCCGCGGAACGGGGTAGCAGTCCCCCTCCCTTGGATGCCTCCGTCACCCCTGCTATGGACTGTGACGCTGGTGCGTCGGTGTAGGTGATTTGTTTTCTCGCTTTTCTCTCTATGGTTCAAGCATACACCTTTCTTACCTTAAATGTTAACCGTATTGAGTCCGACGTTCGCATTGCCTCTTTGCGGCAGTTTATTTACGACGCCTGTGCGGACGTAGTGTTTTTGCAAGAAGTGTTGTTTTCTGATCTCTCTCTACCTGGATTTCAAACTGTTTTTAATGTCGCGCCGGAATATTCAACAGGAACTGCTCTTTTCTTTCGAGAGGGCATTCCTATTACTGACATTGAATTCCTTGACTCTGGCCGTGGGATTGGTTGTCGTCTTTTTGATCTCCGCCTCGTTGTTTTGTATGCCCCCTCTGGTTCGGGTCACACTGTGGCTCGATCGCGCTTTTATAAAGAAGAGCTTATTTATCTTTTGCGCCAGAGTCCTCGGAGTCTCCTGCTCGGAGGCGATTTTAATTGTGTTTTACGCCCTGCAGACCAGTCCCCCAATTTTAATTATTGCCGTGATTTACATGACTTAGTTCGTACGATGCATCTGCGTGATGTTTGGGAACACAAATATCCAACCCTGGTGAAATATACGTTTTTTACCGCGTCCTCATGCAGTAGACTCGACAGATTCTATTTATCTGATTTTTTATGTGATAAAATTCTTTCTGTCGATGTTATTCCTACTAGTTTTTCTGACCATTGTGCTTTTACTGCAACTGTAAATCTTAGTCGCCAACCTGCAAAACTTTATCGTTCCCAGTGGATGTTAAATGTTTCCCACCTTGCCGACAGTGCTATGGATGATGTTATAAGTGGCGTGTGGGAGCGATGTCTTCGCTCTGTCCCGCGATACCCCTCCTTGCTGGTTTGGTGGACTGCGTTTGCCAAGCCCAAGATTCGTCAGACTTTGATTTTCTACTGTGCTGCTAGGACGCGTGATTTTAAGAACACGTATGAATATTACTACTCTGTCCTGCGTGAACTATATGACGCGGCGGGTACCTCTCCACTGCGGATCCATGATGTTCGTCGTATTAAAGCCAAGCTCTTGAGCCTTAAACGACGACAGATGGATGGTCTGCGAGTTAAGTCGAAACCTCACTCTCTTGTTGAAGGTGAACTGACATCCTTGTACCACCTGCTACGGCATCAGACTCGTCGTCGTCGCTCCTTCATCTCTTCTCTTACGGTGGATGATGGGCGACAGCTTAGTGCACAGGAGGAAATGGTACGTGCTCTTCATCAGTATTACACTAGTCTATATTCTGCCGATGATTCTGGTGAGTCTCTTTCTGATGATGTCTTTGGGGATCTAACTGCGACGATCGCGCCTGACGCGAACGGCGATTTTCTCCGGGAGTTCCAGGTAGATGATGTTTTCGATTTTATTGCTCGCTCTCCGTCCGGTAAATCGCCGGGTCCAGACGGCCTGCCTAAAGAATTTTATCTCCGTTTTTGGCCTCTTTTGGGTGGCATTTTTACGCAGATTTTAAATGAGATTGTCAGGGGGGTGGATGTGCCTGCCGATTTTAAAGTAGGGAAAATTGTTTTAATCCCGAAGTCCTCTGGTCGTTTATCTGCTGCCAATCTTCGTCCGCTCACATTGCTGAATTTTGACTATAAGACAGCTGCTAGAGCGCTCAATAGCCGGTTGTCTTCTCTGCTTCGGGGTGTGATTGGTGCACATCAATGTTGTTTTCATGATAGATCTATTCTGACACCAGTAGCCGAATATCGGGATGTTGTCTCGGTTGCGGCGGTTACAAACGTACATTGTGCCTTTGCCTTCCTTGATTTTTATAAGGCTTTTGATCACGTCAGTCATGTGTTTTTAGATCGTGTTTTAGGTACAATAGGTTTTAACGCTTCATCACGTGGTGTTCTTGGCAATTTGTATAGGGGAATAACAGCTCGGGTGTCAGTCAATGGGCAGCTGACGCCGCCCATTGCTATCCGCCGCGGAGTGCCTCAGGGTAGTCCGCTCTCTATGTCTTTATTCGTATTGTCCCTGGAACCGCTGCTTCGGACTATTGCTCTCAAGCTTCAGGGTATGTCCCTCTCTGGTGGGAAGCTCTCTGTTAAGGCATATGCGGATGATGTCGTTGTTCTCCTCCGTCAACGTGATGATATCCCGTTGTTGAAAGGGGCAGTTGATGCATACTGTCGTGTCTCTGGAGCGCGTCTCAATCAGGGTAAATGTAAGTTCCTTGATATTCGAGGATTTCGCGATGCTGACGTCCCTTGGGCCACTTTTGTCGATCGCCATACGTCCTTGGGGATTATCATTGATCGGTGTCCTCTAAAAATGGCGGCTCTCAATTGGAAATCTGTCACCGAGAAGATACAGGGGGCTCTGATGGTCCATGAGCAGCGCTCTGCTACCATTTTGCAAAAAGTCAGAATTTTAGACACCTACGTTCTATGTAAAGCTTATTACGTTGCTCAGCTGTTCCCACTTCCCATGATGGTGGCGAAAAGGTTGCGCCAATTGTCTAGCAGGTTTATATGGAAGGGCCATCTATTCAAGTTACGTTACGAGGTAATGACGAAACCGCGTCTCTCCGGAGGCTTGGGCCTCTCTGACATTACTCGCAAGGCGTCTGCTTTGTACGTCCGCCGAACGACTCTAATTGTTACGCAAGAAGTGACTTCAATTACATCCAGGCTTTTTACTGTTGTGCGTCCGGCGAGCCTTGCTCCACCTGTCGATGTCGGACGCCTAAATTTTAAGTTGAAACACATTCGGGAATTTTACATTGCGGTGAGTTACCTCGGTGACGTCTTCTTGCGGCGACCGGTGCCAACGACCAAGGGCTTGATTGCCCGCTGGGAGGGGCTGGCCGGTCCCAATCCAATAGAGCTGGCGTCTCCATCTGTGTCCTGGAGGAACGTCTGGAAGAACGTTAGTCTGCCGATCCACTCTATGGCCGTGGCGTCCACGTGGTATAGGGTAATAAATAATTTGGTTCCCACCAATGTACGACTGCACCGTATTGGTCTTTCTGACACGGACACCTGTACTCGGTGTGGTCTCCTGGATACCCTTGAACATCGATTCACCTGCTGTGGGCACCTTGCTAATTGGCGTTGGCTCAGGAAACAACTTGCTTTTGTCACTAGGTCTGCTGAAGCCGCTTATACTATTGACATCATCGTCCGGCCCGATTCTTCCTTTTTTCCGCGGACGAAGCTCCATACCGTCATGTGGTTGATTGGCCATTTCGTACATTTTGTCAACAGTTGTCATGAAGAGGATGGACACCTAGCGTTTCGGCAGTACATGCTTACTGCTTACTGGCAGCGCTTGCGATTGCCAGGCCTCCGAGATGATTTTGCCAATATGCTTAGCCTGACATTTGAAAGAGAGGGTGTTGGCTAAGGTCACCTGTGTGAGCCATTTTCTTTTATACTGTTTCTGGATTTGCCGCCTATATGTATGTTTCTTCTCTACACCAGGACTGAAGTTTTCGTGTTTTAATCTTTATTTCAGTAAGCAGTCTACATTATTTAGTCATGTTTTAGGATTTTAATTTCAGTACTGAACTTCTTTTGAACAAAAAAAAAAAAAAAAAAAAAAAAAAAAAAAGTGGTAGAGCACTGGTCTCGTAAACCAGGGGTCGTGAGTTCGAACCTCACAGAAGGCATTCATTTTTTAAACCTTCCTGCAAGGAGCGGAGCTATCTCGAGCAGCATCTAACACATGGCAGTACACTGAATGAAAGGGATGTTCTACAACCTATGACAAGTATTCTACTGGCCTCAGAGTTTTCTGAATGCATAGGCAGAACATTGGTTTGTATGCATTTTGTAGTATAATGTCATGCTTGGCGATGTCATTCGTTTACGAGCCTCGCTACAGTGTGCATGCACGTTATCCATGTGAAGAGGCGTAAGCAAATGCTACCATTCTGCGAGATTCCTGCAGAAGGTATACGAATTGCGTTGATATACAGAGCACAAGGGAGCCAAAGTCAAGGCCTCCGTGGCGCAATCGGCTAGCGCGTTCGGCTGTTAACCGAAAGGTTGGTGGTTCGAGCCCACCCGGGGGCGAAATCGTTTTAACCGGCACCGAGGTGAGGACATACGTCAACTTTGTTAGAGATACACAGCTAGTGTGACAATTTGGCTGCGTTTGAGTGATGCCACAGAGCCTTATACACATTCAGCCAAGTGACACTGTAGGTAAAAACATGGCCCTACACAGACGTTCTGCTGTTTTCCTTTTTATTCGTCATGTGTGACACTGCAGTAGAGGGACGCCCGCTACAAAAGACGTATTCTTTACATTCAATTTCAGCATATACGTCGCGAGTGCCATATGACAGGGCCTGTCTCTCGATGTCGATTTGTATTTGGTGTGTCTTAAGTGTCGGTCTGCAGTAGGCCGCTGTTGGCCGAGCGACGTGCAGTCGCCTTACATGAAGCCCCATGGGCAACGCCAGTGCCACTGTGGACAACAGCGCACTGTAGCCAGAGAGAGGAGCCGAAAGGCGCATTTCGCAGTCGAGCCACGCTATCCCACAAGCTGTGCACTAGGTCAGGATTGTGCAGACCGCTAACTTTTGGTGGGCCGACGCTCGTCGTCGATCGTAAGGGCGAAACATCCAAGAGATTTGGAAAACGGCAATGTGGACACCCCCAGCAGCAGCTGTGTGCCAAATCCGATATCTGGTCGAGGGCTGCAAGATTCAGTATGATGAAGTAACAATTTGGGGATAGCTCACAAACGCTAAGCTGCCGCCTTCTTAGCTCAGTGGTAGAGCACTGGTCTCGTAAACCAGGGGTCGTGAGTTCGAACCTCACAGAAGGCATTCATTTTTTAAACCTTCCTGCAAGGAGCGGAGCTATCTCGAGCAGCATCTAACACATGGCAGTACACTGAATGAAAGGGATGTTCTACAACCTATGACAAGTATTCTACTGGCCTCAGAGTTTTCTGAATGCATAGGCAGAACATTGGTTTGTATGCATTTTGTAGTATAATGTCATGCTTGGCGATGTCATTCGTTTACGAGCCTCGCTACAGTGTGCATGCACGTTATCCATGTGAAGAGGCGTAAGCAAATGCTACCATTCTGCGAGATTCCTGCAGAAGGTATACGAATTGCGTTGATATACAGAGCACAAGGGAGCCAAAGTCAAGGCCTCCGTGGCGCAATCGGCTAGCGCGTTCGGCTGTTAACCGAAAGGTTGGTGGTTCGAGCTCACCCGGGGGCGAAATCGTTTTAACCGGCACCGAGGTGAGGACATACGTCAACTTTGTTAGAGATACACAGCTAGTGTGACAATTTGGCTGCGTTTGAGTGATGCCACAGAGCCTTATACACATTCAGCCAAGTGACACTGTAGGTAAAAACATGGCCCTACACAGACGTTCTGCTGTTTTCCTTTTTATTCGTCATGTGTGACACTGCAGTAGAGGGACGCCCGCTACAAAAGACGTATTCTTTACATTCAATTTCAGCATATACGTCGCGAGTGCCATATGACAGGGCCTGTCTCTCGATGTCGATTTGTATTTGGTGTGTCTTAAGTGTCGGTCTGCAGTAGGCCGCTGTTGGCCGAGCGACGTGCAGTCGCCTTACATGAAGCCCCATGGGCAACGCCAGTGCCACTGTGGACAACAGCGCACTGTAGCCAGAGAGAGGAGCCGAAAGGCGCATTTCGCAGTCGAGCCACGCTATCCCACAAGCTGTGCACTAGGTCAGGATTGTGCAGACCGCTAACTTTTGGTGGGCCGACGCTCGTCGTCGATCGTAAGGGCGAAACATCCAAGAGATTTGGAAAACGGCAATGTGGACACCCCCAGCAGCAGCTGTGTGCCAAATCCGATATCTGGTCGAGGGCTGCAAGATTCAGTATGATGAAGTAACAATTTGGGGATAGCTCACAAACGCTAAGCTGCCGCCTTCTTAGCTCAGTGGTAGAGCACTGGTCTCGTAAACCAGGGGTCGTGAGTTCGAACCTCACAGAAGGCATTCATTTTTTAAACCTTCCTGCAAGGAGCGGAGCTATCTCGAGCAGCATCTAACACATGGCAGTACACTGAATGAAAGGGATGTTCTACAACCTATGACAAGTATTCTACTGGCCTCAGAGTTTTCTGAATGCATAGGCAGAACATTGGTTTGTATGCATTTTGTAGTATAATGTCATGCTTGGCGATGTCATTCGTTTACGAGCCTCGCTACAGTGTGCATGCACGTTATCCATGTGAAGAGGCGTAAGCAAATGCTACCATTCTGCGAGATTCCTGCAGAAGGTATACGAATTGCGTTGATATACAGAGCACAAGGGAGCCAAAGTCAAGGCCTCCGTGGCGCAATCGGCTAGCGCGTTCGGCTGTTAACCGAAAGGTTGGTGGTTCGAGCCCACCCGGGGGCGAAATCGTTTTAACCGGCACCGAGGTGAGGACATACGTCAACTTTGTTAGAGATACACAGCTAGTGTGACAATTTGGCTGCGTTTGAGTGATGCCACAGAGCCTTATACACATTCAGCCAAGTGACACTGTAGGTAAAAACATGGCCCTACACAGACGTTCTGCTGTTTTCCTTTTTATTCGTCATGTGTGACACTGCAGTAGAGGGACGCCCGCTACAAAAGACGTATTCTTTACATTCAATTTCAGCATATACGTCGCGAGTGCCATATGACAGGGCCTGTCTCTCGATGTCGATTTGTATTTGGTGTGTCTTAAGTGTCGGTCTGCAGTAGGCCGCTGTTGGCCGAGCGACGTGCAGTCGCCTTACATGAAGCCCCATGGGCAACGCCAGTGCCACTGTGGACAACAGCGCACTGTAGCCAGAGAGAGGAGCCGAAAGGCGCATTTCGCAGTCGAGCCACGCTATCCCACAAGCTGTGCACTAGGTCAGGATTGTGCAGACCGCTAACTTTTGGTGGGCCGACGCTCGTCGTCGATCGTAAGGGCGAAACATCCAAGAGATTTGGAAAACGGCAATGTGGACACCCCCAGCAGCAGCTGTGTGCCAAATCCGATATCTGGTCGAGGGCTGCAAGTTTCAGTATGATGAAGTAACAATTTGGGGATAGCTCACAAACGCTAAGCTGCCGCCTTCTTAGCTCAGTGGTAGAGCACTGGTCTCGTAAACCAGGGGTCGTGAGTTCGAACCTCACAGAAGGCATTCATTTTTTAAACCTTCCTGCAAGGAGCGGAGCTATCTCGAGCAGCATCTAACACATGGCAGTACACTGAATGAAAGGGATGTTCTACAACCTATGACAAGTATTCTACTGGCCTCAGAGTTTTCTGAATGCATAGGCAGAACATTGGTTTGTATGCATTTTGTAGTATAATGTCATGCTTGGCGATGTCATTCGTTTACGAGCCTCGCTACAGTGTGCATGCACGTTATCCATGTGAAGAGGCGTAAGCAAATGCTACCATTCTGCGAGATTCCTGCAGAAGGTATACGAATTGCGTTGATATACAGAGCACAAGGGAGCCAAAGTCAAGGCCTCCGTGGCGCAATCGGCTAGCGCGTTCGGCTGTTAACCGAAAGGTTGGTGGTTCGAGCCCACCCGGGGGCGAAATCGTTTTAACCGGCACCGAGGTGAGGACATACGTCAACTTTGTTAGAGATACACAGCTAGTGTGACAATTTGGCTGCGTTTGAGTGATGCCACAGAGCCTTATACACATTCAGCCAAGTGACACTGTAGGTAAAAACATGGCCCTACACAGACGTTCTGCTGTTTTCCTTTTTATTCGTCATGTGTGACACTGCAGTAGAGGGACGCCCGCTACAAAAGACGTATTCTTTACATTCAATTTCAGCATATACGTCGCGAGTGCCATATGACAGGGCCTGTCTCTCGATGTCGATTTGTATTTGGTGTGTCTTAAGTGTCGGTCTGCAGTAGGCCGCTGTTGGCCGAGCGACGTGCAGTCGCCTTACATGAAGCCCCATGGGCAACGCCAGTGCCACTGTGGACAACAGCGCACTGTAGCCAGAGAGAGGAGCCGAAAGGCGCATTTCGCAGTCGAGCCACGCTATCCCACAAGCTGTGCACTAGGTCAGGATTGTGCAGACCGCTAACTTTTGGTGGGCCGACGCTCGTCGTCGATCGTAAGGGCGAAACATCCAAGAGATTTGGAAAACGGCAATGTGGACACCCCCAGCAGCAGCTGTGTGCCAAATCCGATATCTGGTCGAGGGCTGCAAGATTCAGTATGATGAAGTAACAATTTGGGGATAGCTCACAAACGCTAAGCTGCCGCCTTCTTAGCTCAGTGGTAGAGCACTGGTCTCGTAAACCAGGGGTCGTGAGTTCGAACCTCACAGAAGGCATTCATTTTTTAAACCTTCCTGCAAGGAGCGGAGCTATCTCGAGCAGCATCTAACACATGGCAGTACACTGAATGAAAGGGATGTTCTACAACCTATGACAAGTATTCTACTGGCCTCAGAGTTTTCTGAATGCATAGGCAGAACATTGGTTTGTATGCATTTTGTAGTATAATGTCATGCTTGGCGATGTCATTCGTTTACGAGCCTCGCTACAGTGTGCATGCACGTTATCCATGTGAAGAGGCGTAAGCAAATGCTACCATTCTGCGAGATTCCTGCAGAAGGTATACGAATTGCGTTGATATACAGAGCACAAGGGAGCCAAAGTCAAGGCCTCCGTGGCGCAATCGGCTAGCGCGTTCGGCTGTTAACCGAAAGGTTGGTGGTTCGAGCTCACCCGGGGGCGAAATCGTTTTAACCGGCACCGAGGTGAGGACATACGTCAACTTTGTTAGAGATACACAGCTAGTGTGACAATTTGGCTGCGTTTGAGTGATGCCACAGAGCCTTATACACATTCAGCCAAGTGACACTGTAGGTAAAAACATGGCCCTACACAGACGTTCTGCTGTTTTCCTTTTTATTCGTCATGTGTGACACTGCAGTAGAGGGACGCCCGCTACAAAAGACGTATTCTTTACATTCAATTTCAGCATATACGTCGCGAGTGCCATATGACAGGGCCTGTCTCTCGATGTCGATTTGTATTTGGTGTGTCTTAAGTGTCGGTCTGCAGTAGGCCGCTGTTGGCCGAGCGACGTGCAGTCGCCTTACATGAAGCCCCATGGGCAACGCCAGTGCCACTGTGGACAACAGCGCACTGTAGCCAGAGAGAGGAGCCGAAAGGCGCATTTCGCAGTCGAGCCACGCTATCCCACAAGCTGTGCACTAGGTCAGGATTGTGCAGACCGCTAACTTTTGGTGGGCCGACGCTCGTCGTCGATCGTAAGGGCGAAACATTCAAGAGATTTGGAAAACGGCAATGTGGACACCCCCAGCAGCAGCTGTGTGCCAAATCCGATATCTGGTCGAGGGCTGCAAGATTCAGTATGATGAAGTAACAATTTGGGGATAGCTCACAAACGCTAAGCTGCCGCCTTCTTAGCTCAGTGGTAGAGCACTGGTCTCGTAAACCAGGGGTCGTGAGTTCGAACCTCACAGAAGGCATTCATTTTTTAAACCTTCCTGCAAGGAGCGGAGCTATCTCGAGCAGCATCTAACACATGGCAGTACACTGAATGAAAGGGATGTTCTACAACCTATGACAAGTATTCTACTGGCCTCAGAGGTTTTCTGAATGCATAGGCAGAACATTGGTTTGTATGCATTTTGTAGTATAATGTCATGCTTGGCGATGTCATTCGTTTACGAGCCTCGCTACAGTGTGCATGCACGTTATCCATGTGAAGAGGCGTAAGCAAATGCTACCATTCTGCGAGATTCCTGCAGAAGGTATACGAATTGCGTTGATATACAGAGCACAAGGGAGCCAAAGTCAAGGCCTCCGTGGCGCAATCGGCTAGCGCGTTCGGCTGTTAACCGAAAGGTTGGTGGTTCGAGCCCACCCGGGGGCGAAATCGTTTTAACCGGCACCGAGGTGAGGACATACGTCAACTTTGTTAGAGATACACAGCTAGTGTGACAATTTGGCTGCGTTTGAGTGATGCCACAGAGCCTTATACACATTCAGCCAAGTGACACTGTAGGTAAAAACATGGCCCTACACAGACGTTCTGCTGTTTTCCTTTTTATTCGTCATGTGTGACACTGCAGTAGAGGGACGCCCGCTACAAAAGACGTATTCTTTACATTCAATTTCAGCATATACGTCGCGAGTGCCATATGACAGGGCCTGTCTCTCGATGTCGATTTGTATTTGGTGTGTCTTAAGTGTCGGTCTGCAGTAGGCCGCTGTTGGCCGAGCGACGTGCAGTCGCCTTACATGAAGCCCCATGGGCAACGCCAGTGCCACTGTGGACAACAGCGCACTGTAGCCAGAGAGAGGAGCCGAAAGGCGCATTTCGCAGTCGAGCCACGCTATCCCACAAGCTGTGCACTAGGTCAGGATTGTGCAGACCGCTAACTTTTGGTGGGCCGACGCTCGTCGTCGATCGTAAGGGCGAAACATCCAAGAGATTTGGAAAACGGCAATGTGGACACCCCCAGCAGCAGCTGTGTGCCAAATCCGATATCTGGTCGAGGGCTGCAAGATTCAGTATGATGAAGTAACAATTTGGGGATAGCTCACAAACGCTAAGCTGCCGCCTTCTTAGCTCAGTGGTAGAGCACTGGTCTCGTAAACCAGGGGTCGTGAGTTCGAACCTCACAGAAGGCATTCATTTTTTAAACCTTCCTGCAAGGAGCGGAGCTATCTCGAGCAGCATCTAACACATGGCAGTACACTGAATGAAAGGGATGTTCTACAACCTATGACAAGTATTCTACTGGCCTCAGAGTTTTCTGAATGCATAGGCAGAACATTGGTTTGTATGCATTTTGTAGTATAATGTCATGCTTGGCGATGTCATTCGTTTACGAGCCTCGCTACAGTGTGCATGCACGTTATCCATGTGAAGAGGCGTAAGCAAATGCTACCATTCTGCGAGATTCCTGCAGAAGGTATACGAATTGCGTTGATATACAGAGCACAAGGGAGCCAAAGTCAAGGCCTCCGTGGCGCAATCGGCTAGCGCGTTCGGCTGTTAACCGAAAGGTTGGTGGTTCGAGCTCACCCGGGGGCGAAATCGTTTTAACCGGCACCGAGGTGAGGACATACGTCAACTTTGTTAGAGATACACAGCTAGTGTGACAATTTGGCTGCGTTTGAGTGATGCCACAGAGCCTTATACACATTCAGCCAAGTGACACTGTAGGTAAAAACATGGCCCTACACAGACGTTCTGCTGTTTTCCTTTTTATTCGTCATGTGTGACACTGCAGTAGAGGGACGCCCGCTACAAAAGACGTATTCTTTACATTCAATTTCAGCATATACGTCGCGAGTGCCATATGACAGGGCCTGTCTCTCGATGTCGATTTGTATTTGGTGTGTCTTAAGTGTCGGTCTGCAGTAGGCCGCTGTTGGCCGAGCGACGTGCAGTCGCCTTACATGAAGCCCCATGGGCAACGCCAGTGCCACTGTGGACAACAGCGCACTGTAGCCAGAGAGAGGAGCCGAAAGGCGCATTTCGCAGTCGAGCCACGCTATCCCACAAGCTGTGCACTAGGTCAGGATTGTGCAGACCGCTAACTTTTGGTGGGCCGACGCTCGTCGTCGATCGTAAGGGCGAAACATCCAAGAGATTTGGAAAACGGCAATGTGGACACCCCCAGCAGCAGCTGTGTGCCAAATCCGATATCTGGTCGAGGGCTGCAAGATTCAGTATGATGAAGTAACAATTTGGGGATAGCTCACAAACGCTAAGCTGCCGCCTTCTTAGCTCAGTGGTAGAGCACTGGTCTCGTAAACCAGGGGTCGTGAGTTCGAACCTCACAGAAGGCATTCATTTTTTAAACCTTCCTGCAAGGAGCGGAGCTATCTCGAGCAGCATCTAACACATGGCAGTACACTGAATGAAAGGGATGTTCTACAACCTATGACAAGTATTCTACTGGCCTCAGAGTTTTCTGAATGCATAGGCAGAACATTGGTTTGTATGCATTTTGTAGTATAATGTCATGCTTGGCGATGTCATTCGTTTACGAGCCTCGCTACAGTGTGCATGCACGTTATCCATGTGAAGAGGCGTAAGCAAATGCTACCATTCTGCGAGATTCCTGCAGAAGGTATACGAATTGCGTTGATATACAGAGCACAAGGGAGCCAAAGTCAAGGCCTCCGTGGCGCAATCGGCTAGCGCGTTCGGCTGTTAACCGAAAGGTTGGTGGTTCGAGCTCACCCGGGGGCGAAATCGTTTTAACCGGCACCGAGGTGAGGACATACGTCAACTTTGTTAGAGATACACAGCTAGTGTGACAATTTGGCTGCGTTTGAGTGATGCCACAGAGCCTTATACACATTCAGCCAAGTGACACTGTAGGTAAAAACATGGCCCTACACAGACGTTCTGCTGTTTTCCTTTTTATTCGTCATGTGTGACACTGCAGTAGAGGGACGCCCGCTACAAAAGACGTATTCTTTACATTCAATTTCAGCATATACGTCGCGAGTGCCATATGACAGGGCCTGTCTCTCGATGTCGATTTGTATTTGGTGTGTCTTAAGTGTCGGTCTGCAGTAGGCCGCTGTTGGCCGAGCGACGTGCAGTCGCCTTACATGAAGCCCCATGGGCAACGCCAGTGCCACTGTGGACAACAGCGCACTGTAGCCAGAGAGAGGAGCCGAAAGGCGCATTTCGCAGTCGAGCCACGCTATCCCACAAGCTGTGCACTAGGTCAGGATTGTGCAGACCGCTAACTTTTGGTGGGCCGACGCTCGTCGTCGATCGTAAGGGCGAAACATTCAAGAGATGTGGAAAACGGCAATGTGGACACCCCCAGCAGCAGCTGTGTGCCAAATCCGATATCTGGTCGAGGGCTGCAAGATTCAGTATGATGAAGTAACAATTTGGGGATAGCTCACAAACGCTAAGCTGCCGCCTTCTTAGCTCAGTGGTAGAGCACTGGTCTCGTAAACCAGGGGTCGTGAGTTCGAACCTCACAGAAGGCATTCATTTTTTAAACCTTCCTGCAAGGAGCGGAGCTATCTCGAGCAGCATCTAACACATGGCAGTACACTGAATGAAAGGGATGTTCTACAACCTATGACAAGTATTCTACTGGCCTCAGAGGTTTTCTGAATGCATAGGCAGAACATTGGTTTGTATGCATTTTGTAGTGTAATGTCATGCTTGGCGATGTCATTCGTTTACGAGCCTCGCTACAGTGTGCATGCACGTTATCCATGTGAAGAGGCGTAAGCAAATGCTACCATTCTGCGAGATTCCTGCAGAAGGTATACGAATTGCGTTGATATACAGAGCACAAGGGAGCCAAAGTCAAGGCCTCCGTGGCGCAATCGGCTAGCGCGTTCGGCTGTTAACCGAAAGGTTGGTGGTTCGAGCCCACCCGGGGGCGAAATCGTTTTAACCGGCACCGAGGTGAGGACATACGTCAACTTTGTTAGAGATACACAGCTAGTGTGACAATTTGGCTGCGTTTGAGTGATGCCACAGAGCCTTATACACATTCAGCCAAGTGACACTGTAGGTAAAAACATGGCCCTACACAGACGTTCTGCTGTTTTCCTTTTTATTCGTCATGTGTGACACTGCAGTAGAGGGACGCCCGCTACAAAAGACGTATTCTTTACATTCAATTTCAGCATATACGTCGCGAGTGCCATATGACAGGGCCTGTCTCTCGATGTCGATTTGTATTTGGTGTGTCTTAAGTGTCGGTCTGCAGTAGGCCGCTGTTGGCCGAGCGACGTGCAGTCGCCTTACATGAAGCCCCATGGGCAACGCCAGTGCCACTGTGGACAACAGCGCACTGTAGCCAGAGAGAGGAGCCGAAAGGCGCATTTCGCAGTCGAGCCACGCTATCCCACAAGCTGTGCACTAGGTCAGGATTGTGCAGACCGCTAACTTTTGGTGGGCCGACGCTCGTCGTCGATCGTAAGGGCGAAACATCCAAGAGATTTGGAAAACGGCAATGTGGACACCCCCAGCAGCAGCTGTGTGCCAAATCCGATATCTGGTCGAGGGCTGCAAGATTCAGTATGATGAAGTAACAATTTGGGGATAGCTCACAAACGCTAAGCTGCCGCCTTCTTAGCTCAGTGGTAGAGCACTGGTCTCGTAAACCAGGGGTCGTGAGTTCGAACCTCACAGAAGGCATTCATTTTTTAAACCTTCCTGCAAGGAGCGGAGCTATCTCGAGCAGCATCTAACACATGGCAGTACACTGAATGAAAGGGATGTTCTACAACCTATGACAAGTATTCTACTGGCCTCAGAGTTTTCTGAATGCATAGGCAGAACATTGGTTTGTATGCATTTTGTAGTATAATGTCATGCTTGGCGATGTCATTCGTTTACGAGCCTCGCTACAGTGTGCATGCACGTTATCCATGTGAAGAGGCGTAAGCAAATGCTACCATTCTGCGAGATTCCTGCAGAAGGTATACGAATTGCGTTGATATACAGAGCACAAGGGAGCCAAAGTCAAGGCCTCCGTGGCGCAATCGGCTAGCGCGTTCGGCTGTTAACCGAAAGGTTGGTGGTTCGAGCTCACCCGGGGGCGAAATCGTTTTAACCGGCACCGAGGTGAGGACATACGTCAACTTTGTTAGAGATACACAGCTAGTGTGACAATTTGGCTGCGTTTGAGTGATGCCACAGAGCCTTATACACATTCAGCCAAGTGACACTGTAGGTAAAAACATGGCCCTACACAGACGTTCTGCTGTTTTCCTTTTTATTCGTCATGTGTGACACTGCAGTAGAGGGACGCCCGCTACAAAAGACGTATTCTTTACATTCAATTTCAGCATATACGTCGCGAGTGCCATATGACAGGGCCTGTCTCTCGATGTCGATTTGTATTTGGTGTGTCTTAAGTGTCGGTCTGCAGTAGGCCGCTGTTGGCCGAGCGACGTGCAGTCGCCTTACATGAAGCCCCATGGGCAACGCCAGTGCCACTGTGGACAACAGCGCACTGTAGCCAGAGAGAGGAGCCGAAAGGCGCATTTCGCAGTCGAGCCACGCTATCCCACAAGCTGTGCACTAGGTCAGGATTGTGCAGACCGCTAACTTTTGGTGGGCCGACGCTCGTCGTCGATCGTAAGGGCGAAACATTCAAGAGATTTGGAAAACGGCAATGTGGACACCCCCAGCAGCAGCTGTGTGCCAAATCCGATATCTGGTCGAGGGCTGCAAGATTCAGTATGATGAAGTAACAATTTGGGGATAGCTCACAAACGCTAAGCTGCCGCCTTCTTAGCTCAGTGGTAGAGCACTGGTCTCGTAAACCAGGGGTCGTGAGTTCGAACCTCACAGAAGGCATTCATTTTTTAAACCTTCCTGCAAGGAGCGGAGCTATCTCGAGCAGCATCTAACACATGGCAGTACACTGAATGAAAGGGATGTTCTACAACCTATGACAAGTATTCTACTGGCCTCAGAGTTTTCTGAATGCATAGGCAGAACATTGGTTTGTATGCATTTTGTAGTATAATGTCATGCTTGGCGATGTCATTCGTTTACGAGCCTCGCTACAGTGTGCATGCACGTTATCCATGTGAAGAGGCGTAAGCAAATGCTACCATTCTGCGAGATTCCTGCAGAAGGTATACGAATTGCGTTGATATACAGAGCACAAGGGAGCCAAAGTCAAGGCCTCCGTGGCGCAATCGGCTAGCGCGTTCGGCTGTTAACCGAAAGGTTGGTGGTTCGAGCCCACCCGGGGGCGAAATCGTTTTAACCGGCACCGAGGTGAGGACATACGTCAACTTTGTTAGAGATACACAGCTAGTGTGACAATTTGGCTGCGTTTGAGTGATGCCACAGAGCCTTATACACATTCAGCCAAGTGACACTGTAGGTAAAAACATGGCCCTACACAGACGTTCTGCTGTTTTCCTTTTTATTCGTCATGTGTGACACTGCAGTAGAGGGACGCCCGCTACAAAAGACGTATTCTTTACATTCAATTTCAGCATATACGTCGCGAGTGCCATATGACAGGGCCTGTCTCTCGATGTCGATTTGTATTTGGTGTGTCTTAAGTGTCGGTCTGCAGTAGGCCGCTGTTGGCCGAGCGACGTGCAGTCGCCTTACATGAAGCCCCATGGGCAACGCCAGTGCCACTGTGGACAACAGCGCACTGTAGCCAGAGAGAGGAGCCGAAAGGCGCATTTCGCAGTCGAGCCACGCTATCCCACAAGCTGTGCACTAGGTCAGGATTGTGCAGACCGCTAACTTTTGGTGGGCCGACGCTCGTCGTCGATCGTAAGGGCGAAACATCCAAGAGATTTGGAAAACGGCAATGTGGACACCCCCAGCAGCAGCTGTGTGCCAAATCCGATATCTGGTCGAGGGCTGCAAGATTCAGTATGATGAAGTAACAATTTGGGGATAGCTCACAAACGCTAAGCTGCCGCCTTCTTAGCTCAGTGGTAGAGCACTGGTCTCGTAAACCAGGGGTCGTGAGTTCGAACCTCACAGAAGGCATTCATTTTTTAAACCTTCCTGCAAGGAGCGGAGCTATCTCGAGCAGCATCTAACACATGGCAGTACACTGAATGAAAGGGATGTTCTACAACCTATGACAAGTATTCTACTGGCCTCAGAGTTTTCTGAATGCATAGGCAGAACATTGGTTTGTATGCATTTTGTAGTATAATGTCATGCTTGGCGATGTCATTCGTTTACGAGCCTCGCTACAGTGTGCATGCACGTTATCCATGTGAAGAGGCGTAAGCAAATGCTACCATTCTGCGAGATTCCTGCAGAAGGTATACGAATTGCGTTGATATACAGAGCACAAGGGAGCCAAAGTCAAGGCCTCCGTGGCGCAATCGGCTAGCGCGTTCGGCTGTTAACCGAAAGGTTGGTGGTTCGAGCCCACCCGGGGGCGAAATCGTTTTAACCGGCACCGAGGTGAGGACATACGTCAACTTTGTTAGAGATACACAGCTAGTGTGACAATTTGGCTGCGTTTGAGTGATGCCACAGAGCCTTATACACATTCAGCCAAGTGACACTGTAGGTAAAAACATGGCCCTACACAGACGTTCTGCTGTTTTCCTTTTTATTCGTCATGTGTGACACTGCAGTAGAGGGACGCCCGCTACAAAAGACGTATTCTTTACATTCAATTTCAGCATATACGTCGCGAGTGCCATATGACAGGGCCTGTCTCTCGATGTCGATTTGTATTTGGTGTGTCTTAAGTGTCGGTCTGCAGTAGGCCGCTGTTGGCCGAGCGACGTGCAGTCGCCTTACATGAAGCCCCATGGGCAACGCCAGTGCCACTGTGGACAACAGCGCACTGTAGCCAGAGAGAGGAGCCGAAAGGCGCATTTCGCAGTCGAGCCACGCTATCCCACAAGCTGTGCACTAGGTCAGGATTGTGCAGACCGCTAACTTTTGGTGGGCCGACGCTCGTCGTCGATCGTAAGGGCGAAACATCCAAGAGATTTGGAAAACGGCAATGTGGACACCCCCAGCAGCAGCTGTGTGCCAAATCCGATATCTGGTCGAGGGCTGCAAGATTCAGTATGATGAAGTAACAATTTGGGGATAGCTCACAAACGCTAAGCTGCCGCCTTCTTAGCTCAGTGGTAGAGCACTGGTCTCGTAAACCAGGGGTCGTGAGTTCGAACCTCACAGAAGGCATTCATTTTTTAAACCTTCCTGCAAGGAGCGGAGCTATCTCGAGCAGCATCTAACACATGGCAGTACACTGAATGAAAGGGATGTTCTACAACCTATGACAAGTATTCTACTGGCCTCAGAGTTTTCTGAATGCATAGGCAGAACATTGGTTTGTATGCATTTTGTAGTATAATGTCATGCTTGGCGATGTCATTCGTTTACGAGCCTCGCTACAGTGTGCATGCACGTTATCCATGTGAAGAGGCGTAAGCAAATGCTACCATTCTGCGAGATTCCTGCAGAAGGTATACGAATTGCGTTGATATACAGAGCACAAGGGAGCCAAAGTCAAGGCCTCCGTGGCGCAATCGGCTAGCGCGTTCGGCTGTTAACCGAAAGGTTGGTGGTTCGAGCCCACCCGGGGGCGAAATCGTTTTAACCGGCACCGAGGTGAGGACATACGTCAACTTTGTTAGAGATACACAGCTAGTGTGACAATTTGGCTGCGTTTGAGTGATGCCACAGAGCCTTATACACATTCAGCCAAGTGACACTGTAGGTAAAAACATGGCCCTACACAGACGTTCTGCTGTTTTCCTTTTTATTCGTCATGTGTGACACTGCAGTAGAGGGACGCCCGCTACAAAAGACGTATTCTTTACATTCAATTTCAGCATATACGTCGCGAGTGCCATATGACAGGGCCTGTCTCTCGATGTCGATTTGTATTTGGTGTGTCTTAAGTGTCGGTCTGCAGTAGGCCGCTGTTGGCCGAGCGACGTGCAGTCGCCTTACATGAAGCCCCATGGGCAACGCCAGTGCCACTGTGGACAACAGCGCACTGTAGCCAGAGAGAGGAGCCGAAAGGCGCATTTCGCAGTCGAGCCACGCTATCCCACAAGCTGTGCACTAGGTCAGGATTGTGCAGACCGCTAACTTTTGGTGGGCCGACGCTCGTCGTCGATCGTAAGGGCGAAACATCCAAGAGATTTGGAAAACGGCAATGTGGACACCCCCAGCAGCAGCTGTGTGCCAAATCCGATATCTGGTCGAGGGCTGCAAGATTCAGTATGATGAAGTAACAATTTGGGGATAGCTCACAAACGCTAAGCTGCCGCCTTCTTAGCTCAGTGGTAGAGCACTGGTCTCGTAAACCAGGGGTCGTGAGTTCGAACCTCACAGAAGGCATTCATTTTTTAAACCTTCCTGCAAGGAGCGGAGCTATCTCGAGCAGCATCTAACACATGGCAGTACACTGAATGAAAGGGATGTTCTACAACCTATGACAAGTATTCTACTGGCCTCAGAGTTTTCTGAATGCATAGGCAGAACATTGGTTTGTATGCATTTTGTAGTATAATGTCATGCTTGGCGATGTCATTCGTTTACGAGCCTCGCTACAGTGTGCATGCACGTTATCCATGTGAAGAGGCGTAAGCAAATGCTACCATTCTGCGAGATTCCTGCAGAAGGTATACGAATTGCGTTGATATACAGAGCACAAGGGAGCCAAAGTCAAGGCCTCCGTGGCGCAATCGGCTAGCGCGTTCGGCTGTTAACCGAAAGGTTGGTGGTTCGAGCCCACCCGGGGGCGAAATCGTTTTAACCGGCACCGAGGTGAGGACATACGTCAACTTTGTTAGAGATACACAGCTAGTGTGACAATTTGGCTGCGTTTGAGTGATGCCACAGAGCCTTATACACATTCAGCCAAGTGACACTGTAGGTAAAAACATGGCCCTACACAGACGTTCTGCTGTTTTCCTTTTTATTCGTCATGTGTGACACTGCAGTAGAGGGACGCCCGCTACAAAAGACGTATTCTTTACATTCAATTTCAGCATATACGTCGCGAGTGCCATATGACAGGGCCTGTCTCTCGATGTCGATTTGTATTTGGTGTGTCTTAAGTGTCGGTCTGCAGTAGGCCGCTGTTGGCCGAGCGACGTGCAGTCGCCTTACATGAAGCCCCATGGGCAACGCCAGTGCCACTGTGGACAACAGCGCACTGTAGCCAGAGAGAGGAGCCGAAAGGCGCATTTCGCAGTCGAGCCACGCTATCCCACAAGCTGTGCACTAGGTCAGGATTGTGCAGACCGCTAACTTTTGGTGGGCCGACGCTCGTCGTCGATCGTAAGGGCGAAACATCCAAGAGATTTGGAAAACGGCAATGTGGACACCCCCAGCAGCAGCTGTGTGCCAAATCCGATATCTGGTCGAGGGCTGCAAGATTCAGTATGATGAAGTAACAATTTGGGGATAGCTCACAAACGCTAAGCTGCCGCCTTCTTAGCTCAGTGGTAGAGCACTGGTCTCGTAAACCAGGGGTCGTGAGTTCGAACCTCACAGAAGGCATTCATTTTTTAAACCTTCCTGCAAGGAGCGGAGCTATCTCGAGCAGCATCTAACACATGGCAGTACACTGAATGAAAGGGATGTTCTACAACCTATGACAAGTATTCTACTGGCCTCAGAGGTTTTCTGAATGCATAGGCAGAACATTGGTTTGTATGCATTTTGTAGTATAATGTCATGCTTGGCGATGTCATTCGTTTACGAGCCTCGCTACAGTGTGCATGCACGTTATCCATGTGAAGAGGCGTAAGCAAATGCTACCATTCTGCGAGATTCCTGCAGAAGGTATACGAATTGCGTTGATATACAGAGCACAAGGGAGCCAAAGTCAAGGCCTCCGTGGCGCAATCGGCTAGCGCGTTCGGCTGTTAACCGAAAGGTTGGTGGTTCGAGCTCACCCGGGGGCGAAATCGTTTTAACCGGCACCGAGGTGAGGACATACGTCAACTTTGTTAGAGATACACAGCTAGTGTGACAATTTGGCTGCGTTTGAGTGATGCCACAGAGCCTTATACACATTCAGCCAAGTGACACTGTAGGTAAAAACATGGCCCTACACAGACGTTCTGCTGTTTTCCTTTTTATTCGTCATGTGTGACACTGCAGTAGAGGGACGCCCGCTACAAAAGACGTATTCTTTACATTCAATTTCAGCATATACGTCGCGAGTGCCATATGACAGGGCCTGTCTCTCGATGTCGATTTGTATTTGGTGTGTCTTAAGTGTCGGTCTGCAGTAGGCCGCTGTTGGCCGAGCGACGTGCAGTCGCCTTACATGAAGCCCCATGGGCAACGCCAGTGCCACTGTGGACAACAGCGCACTGTAGCCAGAGAGAGGAGCCGAAAGGCGCATTTCGCAGTCGAGCCACGCTATCCCACAAGCTGTGCACTAGGTCAGGATTGTGCAGACCGCTAACTTTTGGTGGGCCGACGCTCGTCGTCGATCGTAAGGGCGAAACATTCAAGAGATTTGGAAAACGGCAATGTGGACACCCCCAGCAGCAGCTGTGTGCCAAATCCGATATCTGGTCGAGGGCTGCAAGATTCAGTATGATGAAGTAACAATTTGGGGATAGCTCACAAACGCTAAGCTGCCGCCTTCTTAGCTCAGTGGTAGAGCACTGGTCTCGTAAACCAGGGGTCGTGAGTTCGAACCTCACAGAAGGCATTCATTTTTTAAACCTTCCTGCAAGGAGCGGAGCTATCTCGAGCAGCATCTAACACATGGCAGTACACTGAATGAAAGGGATGTTCTACAACCTATGACAAGTATTCTACTGGCCTCAGAGGTTTTCTGAATGCATAGGCAGAACATTGGTTTGTATGCATTTTGTAGTATAATGTCATGCTTGGCGATGTCATTCGTTTACGAGCCTCGCTACAGTGTGCATGCACGTTATCCATGTGAAGAGGCGTAAGCAAATGCTACCATTCTGCGAGATTCCTGCAGAAGGTATACGAATTGCGTTGATATACAGAGCACAAGGGAGCCAAAGTCAAGGCCTCCGTGGCGCAATCGGCTAGCGCGTTCGGCTGTTAACCGAAAGGTTGGTGGTTCGAGCCCACCCGGGGGCGAAATCGTTTTAACCGGCACCGAGGTGAGGACATACGTCAACTTTGTTAGAGATACACAGCTAGTGTGACAATTTGGCTGCGTTTGAGTGATGCCACAGAGCCTTATACACATTCAGCCAAGTGACACTGTAGGTAAAAACATGGCCCTACACAGACGTTCTGCTGTTTTCCTTTTTATTCGTCATGTGTGACACTGCAGTAGAGGGACGCCCGCTACAAAAGACGTATTCTTTACATTCAATTTCAGCATATACGTCGCGAGTGCCATATGACAGGGCCTGTCTCTCGATGTCGATTTGTATTTGGTGTGTCTTAAGTGTCGGTCTGCAGTAGGCCGCTGTTGGCCGAGCGACGTGCAGTCGCCTTACATGAAGCCCCATGGGCAACGCCAGTGCCACTGTGGACAACAGCGCACTGTAGCCAGAGAGAGGAGCCGAAAGGCGCATTTCGCAGTCGAGCCACGCTATCCCACAAGCTGTGCACTAGGTCAGGATTGTGCAGACCGCTAACTTTTGGTGGGCCGACGCTCGTCGTCGATCGTAAGGGCGAAACATCCAAGAGATTTGGAAAACGGCAATGTGGACACCCCCAGCAGCAGCTGTGTGCCAAATCCGATATCTGGTCGAGGGCTGCAAGATTCAGTATGATGAAGTAACAATTTGGGGATAGCTCACAAACGCTAAGCTGCCGCCTTCTTAGCTCAGTGGTAGAGCACTGGTCTCGTAAACCAGGGGTCGTGAGTTCGAACCTCACAGAAGGCATTCATTTTTTAAACCTTCCTGCAAGGAGCGGAGCTATCTCGAGCAGCATCTAACACATGGCAGTACACTGAATGAAAGGGATGTTCTACAACCTATGACAAGTATTCTACTGGCCTCAGAGTTTTCTGAATGCATAGGCAGAACATTGGTTTGTATGCATTTTGTAGTATAATGTCATGCTTGGCGATGTCATTCGTTTACGAGCCTCGCTACAGTGTGCATGCACGTTATCCATGTGAAGAGGCGTAAGCAAATGCTACCATTCTGCGAGATTCCTGCAGAAGGTATACGAATTGCGTTGATATACAGAGCACAAGGGAGCCAAAGTCAAGGCCTCCGTGGCGCAATCGGCTAGCGCGTTCGGCTGTTAACCGAAAGGTTGGTGGTTCGAGCCCACCCGGGGGCGAAATCGTTTTAACCGGCACCGAGGTGAGGACATACGTCAACTTTGTTAGAGATACACAGCTAGTGTGACAATTTGGCTGCGTTTGAGTGATGCCACAGAGCCTTATACACATTCAGCCAAGTGACACTGTAGGTAAAAACATGGCCCTACACAGACGTTCTGCTGTTTTCCTTTTTATTCGTCATGTGTGACACTGCAGTAGAGGGACGCCCGCTACAAAAGACGTATTCTTTACATTCAATTTCAGCATATACGTCGCGAGTGCCATATGACAGGGCCTGTCTCTCGATGTCGATTTGTATTTGGTGTGTCTTAAGTGTCGGTCTGCAGTAGGCCGCTGTTGGCCGAGCGACGTGCAGTCGCCTTACATGAAGCCCCATGGGCAACGCCAGTGCCACTGTGGACAACAGCGCACTGTAGCCAGAGAGAGGAGCCGAAAGGCGCATTTCGCAGTCGAGCCACGCTATCCCACAAGCTGTGCACTAGGTCAGGATTGTGCAGACCGCTAACTTTTGGTGGGCCGACGCTCGTCGTCGATCGTAAGGGCGAAACATCCAAGAGATTTGGAAAACGGCAATGTGGACACCCCCAGCAGCAGCTGTGTGCCAAATCCGATATCTGGTCGAGGGCTGCAAGATTCAGTATGATGAAGTAACAATTTGGGGATAGCTCACAAACGCTAAGCTGCCGCCTTCTTAGCTCAGTGGTAGAGCACTGGTCTCGTAAACCAGGGGTCGTGAGTTCGAACCTCACAGAAGGCATTCATTTTTTAAACCTTCCTGCAAGGAGCGGAGCTATCTCGAGCAGCATCTAACACATGGCAGTACACTGAATGAAAGGGATGTTCTACAACCTATGACAAGTATTCTACTGGCCTCAGAGTTTTCTGAATGCATAGGCAGAACATTGGTTTGTATGCATTTTGTAGTATAATGTCATGCTTGGCGATGTCATTCGTTTACGAGCCTCGCTACAGTGTGCATGCACGTTATCCATGTGAAGAGGCGTAAGCAAATGCTACCATTCTGCGAGATTCCTGCAGAAGGTATACGAATTGCGTTGATATACAGAGCACAAGGGAGCCAAAGTCAAGGCCTCCGTGGCGCAATCGGCTAGCGCGTTCGGCTGTTAACCGAAAGGTTGGTGGTTCGAGCCCACCCGGGGGCGAAATCGTTTTAACCGGCACCGAGGTGAGGACATACGTCAACTTTGTTAGAGATACACAGCTAGTGTGACAATTTGGCTGCGTTTGAGTGATGCCACAGAGCCTTATACACATTCAGCCAAGTGACACTGTAGGTAAAAACATGGCCCTACACAGACGTTCTGCTGTTTTCCTTTTTATTCGTCATGTGTGACACTGCAGTAGAGGGACGCCCGCTACAAAAGACGTATTCTTTACATTCAATTTCAGCATATACGTCGCGAGTGCCATATGACAGGGCCTGTCTCTCGATGTCGATTTGTATTTGGTGTGTCTTAAGTGTCGGTCTGCAGTAGGCCGCTGTTGGCCGAGCGACGTGCAGTCGCCTTACATGAAGCCCCATGGGCAACGCCAGTGCCACTGTGGACAACAGCGCACTGTAGCCAGAGAGAGGAGCCGAAAGGCGCATTTCGCAGTCGAGCCACGCTATCCCACAAGCTGTGCACTAGGTCAGGATTGTGCAGACCGCTAACTTTTGGTGGGCCGACGCTCGTCGTCGATCGTAAGGGCGAAACATCCAAGAGATTTGGAAAACGGCAATGTGGACACCCCCCAGCAGCAGCTGTGTGCCAAATCCGATATCTGGTCGAGGGCTGCAAGATTCAGTATGATGAAGTAACAATTTGGGGATAGCTCACAAACGCTAAGCTGCCGCCTTCTTAGCTCAGTGGTAGAGCACTGGTCTCGTAAACCAGGGGTCGTGAGTTCGAACCTCACAGAAGGCATTCATTTTTTAAACCTTCCTGCAAGGAGCGGAGCTATCTCGAGCAGCATCTAACACATGGCAGTACACTGAATGAAAGGGATGTTCTACAACCTATGACAAGTATTCTACTGGCCTCAGAGGTTTTCTGAATGCATAGGCAGAACATTGGTTTGTATGCATTTTGTAGTATAATGTCATGCTTGGCGATGTCATTCGTTTACGAGCCTCGCTACAGTGTGCATGCACGTTATCCATGTGAAGAGGCGTAAGCAAATGCTACCATTCTGCGAGATTCCTGCAGAAGGTATACGAATTGCGTTGATATACAGAGCACAAGGGAGCCAAAGTCAAGGCCTCCGTGGCGCAATCGGCTAGCGCGTTCGGCTGTTAACCGAAAGGTTGGTGGTTCGAGCCCACCCGGGGGCGAAATCGTTTTAACCGGCACCGAGGTGAGGACATACGTCAACTTTGTTAGAGATACACAGCTAGTGTGACAATTTGGCTGCGTTTGAGTGATGCCACAGAGCCTTATACACATTCAGCCAAGTGACACTGTAGGTAAAAACATGGCCCTACACAGACGTTCTGCTGTTTTCCTTTTTATTCGTCATGTGTGACACTGCAGTAGAGGGACGCCCGCTACAAAAGACGTATTCTTTACATTCAATTTCAGCATATACGTCGCGAGTGCCATATGACAGGGCCTGTCTCTCGATGTCGATTTGTATTTGGTGTGTCTTAAGTGTCGGTCTGCAGTAGGCCGCTGTTGGCCGA
>NW_025728940.1:0-66639 GCF_021461385.2 Schistocerca piceifrons
GGCTGTGGTGTGGAAATGGGGCGCGGTGATGTTGAAGCAGTTGAAGGACAGAAAAGAAACCAAGAAAACGGGAGGCGTGATGCGGCGGTGGTGGTGAGAGCGGGAAAAACAAAACAAACAAAAAAAAAAACAACAAAAAAAAGAAGGAAAAACAACAAGAAACAAAAAAGAAAACAAAAAGTCTATCAATATTAGAATGTAAATGGAAATGGAAATGGACCCAGGTATAACCTCCCTGCACAAATAGCAGAGAGTCCGATGATAATAGAAATGTGCCAGAATGTTAACGTCCCTACAAAACAAACCCAACGATAATATTAATGAAAGAATGAACCGTATGTAACATTGCAACAGACATAATGAAACCTGATAAATTGTATAAGGGCAGCAGCGTTGACCTTTGGCCCTGTATTCAGAATAAAAAGAGCCAAAGATCGTCACCCCAATGAAAAAGACACTGAAACACGTATGTAACATAGCAGCGATGGCGAGACATTGTAGCATCTGTGACCAGAGAGTTTGCGCTGGACCGCGCGAGTGTTGCGAGCGGTTCTCAGTCAGTCAGTCAGTCAGTCAGTCAGTCGGTCGGTCGTTGCGAGTCTGTAGGTCTGTCTAGTTGAGGGCTGTACTCTGTCAGTAGTCGTCGCGTGCAGTACGCTAATAGTCGTCATGCAGAGCGGTCGGTCAGTAGTAGCAGCCGAGTGCGGTTGTGTGATGTAGGCGGTCGGCAACACTGGTCAAGATGGTGAATAAGGTATACTGTGAATTAATATAATCATTAGATAATGAACAATTTTATTTATTGTAATTATTCTCCAACAAGTTCCCCAATAATAATTTTTATTTCAAAAGCATTTTTCAAACATTTAATTTTTTATTGAACTGAAGAGTTCGTTGCACTTCACATTTCATTCCACTTCTTTGAAGAAAAATTTCACTAAAATCACAAAAAAAAAAGAGAATATTATTATTTGCAATGCAGTTCCTCCAAGCGCTGCGCAACAAACAAGAGCAGAAATGTGACATCCATTTATTCTGAGGTAAGACTTTAATTCTGATTGTTTTGCACAGGGCCAAAGACCGATATTTCGGTTTAATTGAAGTTTCTTGTCACTGAACGGACTTTTAAATGTTGTGAAGAATTTATATTTGAGTCAGATTGCGAATTTAACATTTTTGTTGCCATTTTCAATACCTCTCATTGTGGGCGAGGTTACAATTAGCGCAATGTCCATTAGCATCCGTAAATAACATTGTCCATTATTTTAAATTTTGCGGGGAGGTTACAACGCACAAAAAAAAAAAAAACAAAACAAAAAATTGCATTTGTATCCGCTCCTCAATTGTAGATACCCCTTACACAGCTGTGTGCAATGAATGAGTGCTGGCTGGTAATTAATTGCACTCCTTGGAGGGAAATGCCATAGGAAGTAGTCTTTAAAAAGTGAATGTTTTTCGTTAAAAGACAAAAGTTACTTTAGAAAAAAGTAATAGTGGGGCTTTTTGTCGTTGAACAAAATAAGTACAATGAACATACGTTATCAGATTTGCGCAAAATGCAGCTTCACACCACCTTTTGATTATAACACAATATACTATACATCGTCCCGAACCGTGACCAGAGTCGCGAGACGAGCAGAGCACGCCGCCGACGCCCGCTCAGTACAACCGTCCACCCGCTACTACTGTCGACCGACTACTACCTCTCCCGACTCGCGCTACAATATATATAACAACTGTTCCTGGCGACCCGGTGCGTGCCACTACTGTCGTCTGGCGCGGTCCAAGCGCCGACTAGCAACGATAAATAACTCTCTGGTCAGACAGAGATGCTGTCATGCCTCGCCATCGCTCTGGTAATGAATACATACGTGTTGCAGCGTGCGTACCACCGGAACACGCAGTGGCGGAGCCAAAGACTGTGTTGTCGAGGTCGAGTGCGAGCGGGAAGAGAGGCAGCGTCGGCACGGAGATGCAAGCGAGCGCGAGACGCACGGGGGCTGCGGCGTGGCGCGTTTGCGGTCGGCGCCTTTGGTGGCAACGGCCGGGACAAGCAGCGGTGTATGGTGTGGTGCGGGGCGGACAGGGGCGGCGGTGGACGGGGAGGAGGCGGCGCGACGACGGCATGGGGGCGAAAACGGGACGGGGGACGGGGGACGGCGGATGTTGAGAGGCGTCACGCGCGGACAGGACACAGACACAGAGACACACAGATTGGAAAGGGAGGGTGCGCGGTAATAATAGTTGGGAATGTGCGTACCGTGCGGGACGGGAGTGGGCGAGGAACACGGTCGTGGCCCCTGTTTTGGGTGCGTGTGATGACGTCGGTGTGTTGTGGGAAGGGAAGGTGCTGTGGCGGCGGCGCGTAATGGGCGTAGGCCGAAAAGAGAAAGGAACGTCGGCAGTGTGTTGGCAAGCGTCGGTTCGACTGCGACGTTGATGGGCAGGGCAGGGCGAGGTTAATGGTGGTAGGAGTAGGCGTGTGGGCGCACAAAATCTGCCGCTGCAGGCGGTGCCGTAACCGCCATGGCGGGAAGGAGAGAGGGCCAAAGAAAGAAAGAAAGAAAGAAAGAAAGAAGAAAACAAAAAAAAAAAAAAAAAAAGGAGGAGGGGGGGGGCGAAAGTGGAGAGGCGGTGGTGTGAGAAGGGCGGGGGCGGAAGGAAGGCAGGAAGGACAAGAGGCGAGGCGACGGCTTGCTTTGTGTATCGGTCGGTCTCTGGCTATGCTTCGTTTTCTGCAGCAGGGTCGGTGCGCGGCGTGGCTCGCGGCAGTGGGAACGCCTGGCGGCTGGACGGCCAGCAATGCGGTTGGATGGGCGGCCACAGCACCGCACCTGTGCCCGAGGAGGAGACGCTGGCGGCGGGCCCTGAGGTGAGGCCGGCTCGGCTCGGCTGGGGCTGTGGATGTGTAGGTGTGCGCCGCTGCTGCAACAACGAGTAAAACGCGAGAAGAAGGGATGGCGGTAGAGAGAGGAAAAAAAAAAGGTCGTGTTGTGTTGATGCGCAGGCAGACGCGTACAGAGAGACGAGCCCGGTCTGCAGCAGGGTGTGGCCGTGCCGAGTGCAGAGCAGCGGCGGCTCGGTTCGGTTCGGCCCGGCCCGGCCCGGCGGGCCGCGCTGTTGTCGCGGACGTGAGCGCCCCCTGGCGGGTGGCCGGAGGCGGCGCGGCGTGTTGGACGTGTGGCTGGTGGCAGTGCACAATTTGCGAGTGGCTGGCGGTGTGGTGTGGCGGTTGGCGCGTCGGGCGGCGGAGAGAGAGAGAGAGGGGGAGGAGAGGTATGTGTTGCGGGCGCCCTTTGCTGCGCTGCGTCGTTGCGTGTGCCGTACAGGGCGGGCGCTTGTCGACTGTGTGGGCGGTGTGGCGAATTGGCGTGAAACGGCTGCCGAGAGGTGTGTGGTAGCGAGCCGGTCGGTGTCAGTGCGAAGGGGAATGTGCGTGCGTTTGGCGGTTTCGGTGTGCTTTTTGCGGCGTGAGAGTGGGGAATTAGTGGGGCCGGCTGTTGTGTTGGTTCCTTGTGTCTTGTGTCGCGTAGCTTGATGGCAACGTGGAAGGACGCCGGTTTCGTTTCGAGCCTTGCGTGTGGTTGTCGACGTTGACTGGTTGGCGTGTGCATGTGTGGGTCGCGAGTGCGTTTTTGGCTGGCTGTGTGTGTGTGTGTGTGTGTGTGTGTGTGTGTGTGTGTGTGTGTGTGTGTGTGTGGGGGGGAAGGGGGAGGCGGTGGTGAAAGTGCAGTCGTTGCCACGGGCGCGTCGTCGGGTGGGGCTGGGGCTGTGCGTCGTGGCGGAAAGGTGGTAGGTTGCGGGAAGCGAGCCCGTCGTTGACGGTGTCGCGTGAGTTGTGACTCGAGTGGGGCGCGGGGCGCGGGACAGGAGCAGCGTGCCGCTGCGTCGTGGTCGTCAGCAGAGGCTGTGCGTGTGCTTGTCCTTTTTGTGGGCGGTTCGTGCGAGGCGTTTTTTGTTTCGTGTTGCCCTAGTTGTTAGTTTATTTTTTTTTTGTGTTTGTTATTTTGAGACGACGACTGGTTGGTGGCGTGCGCGCGAAGTGGCGGTGTGCGCTTCCCGTGTCGTTTTGTTTTTGTTTGGTTTTTTTGTTTTTGTGTGTTTTTTTTGTTTGCACTGGGCCCCGGGGGGTGGGTGGGTGCGTGTGTGTCGATTGCCGGCTGGCGAAAGGTGCGCCATCGGCGGGGTGGGTCGCCGGCACAAGTAGAGGCGGCGGCGTTGTTGCTGTTGTTGTGTGGTGTTTGTTTTGTTCGGCTGTGTCGGCGAGCTGTGTTGCGGTGCGTGTGAATGGTGGTGCAAAAGTGCTGGCGTTGGGGCTGCGACTGCGACGGCGGCGAGCCGCGGGCGCGCATGATAGTGATGTTGTGAACAGCGGCTGTGTACGGTAGTGGTGTTGTTGTAGCACGACGTGCATCCGGGCCGGCGCGGAAAGCGCAGTTGCGGGCGGTTGCCCTTCGGTGCCAGCCATGTCGCGTGAGCGGCGGGTTGCTCTGGTGTCGACACGTGGTGCTCTGGGTTGTTGTGTGGTGCCCTTTGGCCGGTGGGGGTGGTTCGCGTGTGTCTCGTTCGCGCTCGGTATCTGGTCGTGGTCGTGCTGCTCCCCCGTCTGTCGGCGGTTTTCGACGTCGTCTGTACGTTTTTGTTCGTTTGCGGCGTGCCTGCCGACGTCGTCCCGTCGCGACCTTTCAACCGAAAGTGTGGCGCCCGAAGGTGAACGAACGTAACCCTGACCTCGGCGCTTTACGCTGAGCCGAGCGAACCGAACCTAACCTGTGGTGTGGCGAGGTGAGCTCAGCCTGTGAGCCCCTAACGTCTACGTAAGGTAAGCTGTCCGGCTGACGCCTCACGTTTGAACGCTTTTTTTTAACCTAGCACTGACCCCTTAACCTAACGTGTAACCTAACCTAACCTCTGACGCCTGACGTGTTTGAATGCTTAACCTAAGTTTGACGCTTAACCTAACCCAAGTCCCCTTAACCTAACCCACGTCCACCTAACCCTAACCTAACCTAGACGTGTAAACGTAATGTGTAACGCGTAACGTGTAAGGTCGGCTGTCGTGTGTGCTGACGGCAGATTGGGTTGGTCTGTAGATTCGGATTGCGGTTTGCCTCGGTCGAGGGGTTGGGTCGGAAGCGGCGAGGGGCGGCGGCGCCTGTTGCGCAGGCGGCGTCCGTTTGCGGCGGGCAATTGTTGATAAACGGCTGTGAATGTTGGCGGGCGAGAGGAGGAGGACGGCGCGCGATGTGGCCCGACGGCTGCGGGCCGATCGGGAAACGGCGGGAGGGCGACGGAAGGCGATGGGGCGGCGGAGGCGCGTTTGCACGGCCGTCATCGCCGCACGCCTCGGCTTGTGTGGCTGTGGCGCCGGCCGCGCTGGCCGGGCTGCCGCGGCGACGGTGTGGGAGTTTTGCCGAAGGTTTGGCCATTGTGGCGGGTCGTCGGCTGGGGCTGTGGGGGCGGCATTTGGGCGGGGGCGGCGATTCTCGGCGGGCCGACCCAGGCTGTAGCGCGCGGTAGCTGCAGTTTGGCCGTGGTTTGCGGCGCTGCCGTGGCGACTGGTTGGCGACTGTGGTGTGGCTGTGTGTAGCCCCATCCTCGGTGGTTTGAAAGGCGCGGGCGGTTGTGGCGCAGGTTTGGGGCTGCTCCGCACAGGCTGTCGGACGTTGGGCGGTAGCAAGCGCGGGAGGCGCGGCGCGGCGGCGCGCAGAGTGGCGGCCGCTCTCTCGGCCGTCCGCGCCCGCCCGCGACACTGGCTGGGCCTTGTGATTCTCTGCTCTGCTGCTGTGCTGTGCTTGCGTGCCTGCCTGCCGTCCCGCTCGCTCTCGCTCTCGCTCTCGCTGTGTGTTACGCGCGTCGTCGAAATGGCAGATCAGGCGGCTACGAACGAGACTGCTGCGGCACCCGCCGCCACCGGCACTACGAAGAAGGCCAAGTCTGCGTCGTCTGCGAAGAAGCCGCGCGCCAAGCCTGCGCACCCGCGCACCTCTGAGATGGTGACGGCCGCCATCAAGAGTCTGAAGGAGCGCGGCGGGTCGTCGCTGCAGGCGATCAAGAAGTACATTGCCGCGCACTACAAGCTGGACGCGGAGAAGCTGGCGCCGTTTATCAAGAAGTACCTCAAGTCGGCCGTCGTGGCGGGCGAGCTGGTGCAGACGAAGGGGAAGGGCGCGTCCGGCTCGTTCAAGCTTGCCGGCGCCGGCGGCGGGGGGGCGGCCGAGGGCGGCAAGGCTCGTGCTGGCGGTGCCAAGAAGAAGCGCGCCGCTCCGGCCAGCAAGGAGAAGAAGGGCGCCCGTGCGGCCGGCGCAAAGAAGGCTGGTGGCGTGAAGGCGGCGACCGGTCGGAAGGCGGGCGCCGCCAAGAAGGCGTCTGCGGCGTCGGCCGCTCCCGCGGGTGCGAAGAAGGCGGCTGCGGCCAAGCCGGCCAAGGCCAAGTCGCCGTCGAAGGCGAAGAAGGCCGCCAAGGTTCCGACGAAGAAGCCGAAGGCGCCGCGCCCGAAGAAGGCGACGACGCCGTCTAAGGCGAAGGCTTCGCCCAAGAAGAAGAAGTAGAGTAGAGGAGAAAGAGATGGGAGAAAGGAAGGGTTTGGCGCTTGACTCCGTCGTCCCCACCCCCCGTCGTCGTCTAGTGGCGCGCAAGAGACGCGCGGCCCAAAACGGCCCTTCTCAGGGCCATCAAAGCACGTCGGGGAAGGTTTTGATTGTCGTGTTGCGTTTGGTGTGGGTGTCTGTCTGTCTGTCTGTCTGGCGTTTCTGTATGCCCGTGGGGATGCTGTTTGCGTGCCGTGGTGGTTGGATTGCGGGGGTCGGTGGCGGGTGTGGGCGGCGGTAGCGGTAAGCGGTGTTGTTGTTGATTGTCGCCGTGTTTGTGGCGGCGGCCGACGGTTGGTTTTCTGTCACGTTGTTTTGTTTGAATACGTTGGTTGGCTTGCCTGCGTTCGTTCTTCTCGGATGTCTGTCTTGTCTAGTCGTGTCTGGTCTTTGTTGTTTTGTTCCTTTGTGTGTGTGTGTGTGTGTGTGTGTGTGTGTGTGTGTGTGTGTTATGTTTTGCAACGGGGGGCACGTTGAGATGTGGAAGGAGTCGGCGGGGATTTCGGTGGCGTGTAGAGCGAGCGAGCGCGCCTGCCTGGCCGTTGGCCGTCGGAGTGGAGTGCGGGTTTGTTTTTGTGTTTTCGAAACGAAAGCGGCGGCCGGCCGGCCAGCCACCCGTGCGGTGTGACGTCGGCCGTTGGGTATTGTGCGCTTTGAGCGCCGGGGAGGGATGATGTGTGATTGTTGCGCGCTGCTAAGCAGGCAGGCAGAGTGAGCGGGTGTGGCGGACGGACGGGAAGTGGTGGTTGTTGTTTTTGGGTTGCGGGGCGAGAGGCAGGCGACCGACAAAGTTTGCTCGCGACGGAGAGATGTTAGTGGCCCTGAAAAGGGCCGTTTTTGTTTGTGCGGTGCGGTGCCGCGGCGCGGTTTAGGCGCGCTCGCCGCGGATGCGGCGCGCGAGCTGGATGTCCTTGGGCATGATGGTGACGCGCTTGGCGTGGATTGCGCACAGGTTGGTGTCTTCGAAGAGGCCGACGAGGTAGGCCTCGCTGGCCTCCTGCAGGGCCATGACTGCGGAGCTCTGGAAGCGCAGGTCGGTCTTGAAGTCCTGGGCGATCTCGCGCACTAGGCGCTGGAATGGCAGCTTGCGGATGAGCAGCTCTGTGCTCTTCTGGTAGCGCCTGATTTCTCGCAGGGCGACGGTGCCCGGCCTGTAGCGGTGGGGCTTCTTGACGCCTCCGGTGGCGGGCGCGCTCTTCCTCGCCGCCTTGGTGGCGAGCTGTTTGCGCGGCGCCTTTCCGCCGGTGGACTTGCGGGCCGTTTGCTTTGTGCGGGCCATAGCGGTAGCGGAGCGGCGTGCGTGGAGGTTAGGTGCGGCGCGGCGTCCGGTGCTGCCTTGACAACGGGCCCGCGCGCCTCCGTGCTGCGCTTATATGCCCTCGGTTGCGCGTGGTGGGGGGAGGGCGGGCCAGAGTCTATATAGGGGGGCGGCGGGCGCGCTGGGCGCAGACCGTAGCCGACTCGCCAGCCGCTGCAGCTGCTGTTTGTGCACGTTTTGCTTTGCCCGAGGAAGGAAGGATGACAGGCCGCGGCAAGGGAGGAAAGGGGCTCGGCAAGGGTGGCGCCAAGCGGCACCGCAAGGTGTTGCGCGACAACATCCAGGGCATCACGAAGCCCGCCATCCGCCGCCTGGCTCGCAGGGGCGGCGTGAAGCGCATCTCTGGTCTGATCTACGAGGAGACCCGCGGGGTGCTGAAGGTGTTCCTGGAGAACGTGATCCGCGACGCGGTGACGTACACTGAGCACGCCAAGCGCAAGACTGTGACGGCCATGGACGTGGTGTACGCCCTGAAGAGGCAGGGGCGCACCCTGTACGGTTTCGGCGGTTAGGCTGCGTCGCAGCGGGCGCTGGCCTTCCCGCGGCCGTGCTTGTGGGTGGGAGAGACTAGGAAACGGCCCTTTTCAGGGCCACCACACTGTTCGGAAGTTGAAAAGTGCGAAAGAGTCTGTGTTGTTTGTTTGTTTGTTTCTTTCTTTCCGTTTGAGCGACGTGATGTGACTGGGAGGGGAGAAGGAAAGGAAACGTGTCATGTGGCTGGCTGTGTGTGGGAGCTGCTTCGTTTGTGTTTGTTATTGTGTGTCGTTGTATCGATCGCGACGGAGATGGCGGGCTGTGTGTTGTTGTGCGAGAGGCGGTGATTATTTGCTTGCGTGGTTTGGCTCTGTGTGTTTGCGGCGGCGTTGGGGTTTCCGAGGCAAGGCGTGTGGGCACAGGCGGCCGGATCAGCTGTTTCGTTCGTGTCGACGGCCGTTGCGCGCGGGAGTGGAGGGCGGTGTGTCGACACGCCTCCCTGTAACAATGGTCATTATTGCTGCCGTTGTCGTTTGGAAGGCGACTGCGACCGTGCAAAATGAATGAATGTGTGTGTGTGTGTGTGTGTTTGTTGGGCCACACGGGCTGTGTGGACGACAAGATGGCGGACGTGCGCCGGCGGCGGCTGTGCTGTGAAAGTGCAAAGTTAAAACAAAACAAGGTGCGGCGAGGACGACTGAAATTTTGCTTTGGACGTAGGTTTGTGTGGTGGCCCTGAAAAGGGCCGATTGTTGTGGGCCGGGCCGAGCCGAGCCGGCAAAGCGCGTTGCGTGCAGGGGAGCACGCGGCGCTGCGATTGCCTTGGCCTCCTTTAGGCCTTCTTCTCGGTCTTCTTTGGCAGCAGGACGGCCTGGATGTTGGGCAGGACACCACCCTGTGCGATGGTGACGCCCGACAGGAGCTTGTTGAGCTCCTCGTCGTTGCGGATGGCAAGCTGCAGGTGGCGCGGGATGATGCGCGTCTTCTTGTTGTCGCGGGCCGCGTTTCCGGCCAGCTCGAGCACCTCAGCCGCGAGGTACTCCATGACGGCGGCGAGGTAGACGGGCGCCCCGGCGCCGACGCGCTCTGCGTAGTTTCCCTTGCGCAGGAGGCGGTGGATTCTGCCGACCGGGAACTGGAGCCCAGCCCTGCTTGAGCGGGACTTTGACTTGCCCTTGACTTTGCCTCCCTTTCCGCGTCCGGACATGGCGATGGGCTAGCGACGGTGCACACGAAACGGAAACGAAAACGACCGGTGCGAGCGGCAGCGAGTCGAGCAGCGGAGTGCGTGCCGGCGCAGCCGGGGTGGGGGTGCTTTATGGGCTCGGGTGCGGCGGCCGGTTGCGCGCGCGCCCCATTGGTCGGCGGCCGCAACAGGGCGAGCTGGTAAAGGTGCGGCGGCGGCTGGCGGCGGGTGCCACTGTGTGGGGAGACGCTGACTAGAGCGGAGCGCTTGCTACTGGTGTTGCTGCTGCCGTACGTTCGTTCGAGATGCCGCCCAAGACTAGCGGGAAGGCCGCCAAGAAGGCTGGCAAGGCGCAGAAGAACATTTCGAAGGGCGACAAGAAGAAGAAGCGCAAGAGGAAGGAGAGCTATGCCATCTACATCTACAAGGTGCTGAAGCAGGTGCACCCTGACACGGGCATCTCGTCGAAGGCGATGAGCATCATGAACAGCTTCGTGAACGACATTTTCGAGCGCATTGCGGCCGAGGCTTCTCGCCTGGCGCACTACAACAAGCGCTCGACCATCACGTCCCGCGAGATCCAGACCGCTGTGCGGCTGTTGCTGCCTGGCGAGCTGGCCAAGCACGCCGTGAGCGAGGGCACGAAGGCGGTGACCAAGTACACGAGCTCCAAGTAAGGAGGTGGCTCTGGAGTGGAAGGAAGGATGGAGAAGGCTCCTCCGTTGCGAGAGCGGCAAAACGGCCCTTTTCAGGGCCACCAACTTGCCTTTTGCGGGAAGGGCGGAATTGTTGTTGTTGTTGTTTGTGTGGACGGCTGTGATGTATGTGTGCATTTTGATTGTGGGTGGGGGGGGGGGGGCGCGTCAAAGCGTGTTGCGGGGGACGGCCACGAGGTTGGTCGCCGTGGCGTGGAATGGTGGCACGCCTCGTTGGAGTGGTTTTGACCCATTGGTGGTGGTGTGTGTGTGTTACCTGTCTGCGAGGGGGGACAGTGCGATCGGCGACTTTTGTGTCACCGTAACGACGGCCGTTTGCGGGTTTGTTTTTTGCACATCATACATGGCGAGGGTGAAATGTGAAATGTTTTTGTTTGGTTTTTTTTTGCCGCCCACTATTCCCTTTGCTGTACGCCGAGTTTGACAATGGTGCGACGTAACTGCAGCGTGGAGGTGTGTGAGTGACGTTGAAATTGAACGTGCCATTAAGACGCATTGTTGTTGTATTGTACTGTACGTGTACGGCGACACGCACGATGATGTACCATTCGACTCTGATTTTTGATAGCCGTGTCTGACTGATTGCGTACGACGCACGCACACCGATGTCGTCATTCAAGATGCACGCGTGTCCAGTGCAGTACAGTAAGCGCGACGCTAGACGGCGGCGGCGGCGGCGGCGGCGGCGGCGGCGGTCGTCGTTTGTTTGGCGAATGTCTGTACACGTGTTTGTCTGTGTCCATCCGGTATGTATGTGTTTGTTTGAAAGTGTTTTGTGTGTCGGTGACGTGGTCCGATCCGTCGCCCCCTGAGTAACTGTCGATCGGCGCGATAGACCGGCGTCACGCAACTGAACCGAAGTCTTGGGCACACCCGTCATACTGTTGTACACCGTCGCGCTGAGAACGGTGACGAAAGGTTGACTTTGATCGGTCGAATGTCTGGGCAGAACGTGAGGAATGAGGCAAGAGTGCAAGGAGGGGGGGCAAAAGAGAGAGGAAGGGAAAAAGGGGAGAAACGCATTCGTAGAGCAACGGAACGTTCCCGTGTCGGAGGCGTATTGGAGCCGCACTGAAATGCGTTTAACGGCGGCGCGGCTGCAAGTGTCTGCCGTGGTGAACGTTACCTTTGACGGCTGCATTGGGCTTTGCTTTTGCTTTTGCTTTCGCTTTCGCTTTCGCTTTCCCGGATGTACGTAACGTTTGTTGATATGGTTGTGAGGAAGAGTGTATGACAGTGCCGTGCCGTCCATGTTCGTGTGCCCTCCCATTGTGTGTATGCTATTGTCTGTGTACTTGAATGATGTATGTAGGTGTTAGTGGACATGTTTCACCAGTGGGGGGAAATGGATCGTCGATAGTTGGCGTCACTCTGTCACGGTCGAGATGACGCACCCTCCGTACAGAAAGGTGTCGAGAAAGTGTGTGTGTGTGTGTGTGTGTGTGTGTGTGTGTGTGTGTGCGTCCGTGAATTGGCAGTGTTTGGAGGTGGGCGTGCCCTGCATGTGGCCCGGAAGGCTGTTCGTTTGGCGGTAGTGTTGTGTGGACAGGGGAGGGGCATGCGTAACGCTGCTGGCATGGCATTTCGGGAGATGGGAGGGGGCAAACGAGGAGCGGCGGCCAAAGAAAGGCGGGACGGGGAGGGGCGCGGTGTGGGTGGCTTGCGCCTGTGCTCGGCGTTGTGGTTTGTGCAAAAGAGGAGGAGAAAAACAATGAGTTGCCAGGGAGGGGAGCGGTGTTGTGTTGTGGTTGTCGTGGTGTAGCCGCAGACGCGGCTGTCAGTGAACGTGGCGAGACGGACGGATGCGCGGAGGGGCGGGGGCGGCGCATTTCGCCGGTGCCGTGCCGTGCCGTGCCGTGCCTGACAGCCGCGTGGTCGCTGTGTTGTTGGTGGCGTGGGGGCGAGGAGAGTACCGTACGGGTGTGCTTGTGCGCCGGAAATGGCACACTGCGCCTGCCCGTCTTGGAGGCTGATGGCTGTGGTGTGGAAATGGGGCGCGGTGATGTTGAAGCAGTTGAAGGACAGAAAAGAAACCAAGAAAACGGGAGGCGTGATGCGGCGGTGGTGGTGAGAGCGGGAAAAACAAAACAAACAAAAAAAAAAACAACAAAAAAAAGAAGGAAAAACAACAAGAAACAAAAAAGAAAACAAAAAGTCTATCAATATTAGAATGTAAATGGAAATGGAAATGGACCCAGGTATAACCTCCCTGCACAAATAGCAGAGAGTCCGATGATAATAGAAATGTGCCAGAATGTTAACGTCCCTACAAAACAAACCCAACGATAATATTAATGAAAGAATGAACCGTATGTAACATTGCAACAGACATAATGAAACCTGATAAATTGTATAAGGGCAGCAGCGTTGACCTTTGGCCCTGTATTCAGAATAAAAAGAGCCAAAGATCGTCACCCCAATGAAAAAGACACTGAAACACGTATGTAACATAGCAGCGATGGCGAGACATTGTAGCATCTGTGACCAGAGAGTTTGCGCTGGACCGCGCGAGTGTTGCGAGCGGTTCTCAGTCAGTCAGTCAGTCAGTCAGTCAGTCGGTCGGTCGTTGCGAGTCTGTAGGTCTGTCTAGTTGAGGGCTGTACTCTGTCAGTAGTCGTCGCGTGCAGTACGCTAATAGTCGTCATGCAGAGCGGTCGGTCAGTAGTAGCAGCCGAGTGCGGTTGTGTGATGTAGGCGGTCGGCAACACTGGTCAAGATGGTGAATAAGGTATACTGTGAATTAATATAATCATTAGATAATGAACAATTTTATTTATTGTAATTATTCTCCAACAAGTTCCCCAATAATAATTTTTATTTCAAAAGCATTTTTCAAACATTTAATTTTTTATTGAACTGAAGAGTTCGTTGCACTTCACATTTCATTCCACTTCTTTGAAGAAAAATTTCACTAAAATCACAAAAAAAAAAGAGAATATTATTATTTGCAATGCAGTTCCTCCAAGCGCTGCGCAACAAACAAGAGCAGAAATGTGACATCCATTTATTCTGAGGTAAGACTTTAATTCTGATTGTTTTGCACAGGGCCAAAGACCGATATTTCGGTTTAATTGAAGTTTCTTGTCACTGAACGGACTTTTAAATGTTGTGAAGAATTTATATTTGAGTCAGATTGCGAATTTAACATTTTTGTTGCCATTTTCAATACCTCTCATTGTGGGCGAGGTTACAATTAGCGCAATGTCCATTAGCATCCGTAAATAACATTGTCCATTATTTTAAATTTTGCGGGGAGGTTACAACGCACAAAAAAAAAAAAAACAAAACAAAAAATTGCATTTGTATCCGCTCCTCAATTGTAGATACCCCTTACACAGCTGTGTGCAATGAATGAGTGCTGGCTGGTAATTAATTGCACTCCTTGGAGGGAAATGCCATAGGAAGTAGTCTTTAAAAAGTGAATGTTTTTCGTTAAAAGACAAAAGTTACTTTAGAAAAAAGTAATAGTGGGGCTTTTTGTCGTTGAACAAAATAAGTACAATGAACATACGTTATCAGATTTGCGCAAAATGCAGCTTCACACCACCTTTTGATTATAACACAATATACTATACATCGTCCCGAACCGTGACCAGAGTCGCGAGACGAGCAGAGCACGCCGCCGACGCCCGCTCAGTACAACCGTCCACCCGCTACTACTGTCGACCGACTACTACCTCTCCCGACTCGCGCTACAATATATATAACAACTGTTCCTGGCGACCCGGTGCGTGCCACTACTGTCGTCTGGCGCGGTCCAAGCGCCGACTAGCAACGATAAATAACTCTCTGGTCAGACAGAGATGCTGTCATGCCTCGCCATCGCTCTGGTAATGAATACATACGTGTTGCAGCGTGCGTACCACCGGAACACGCAGTGGCGGAGCCAAAGACTGTGTTGTCGAGGTCGAGTGCGAGCGGGAAGAGAGGCAGCGTCGGCACGGAGATGCAAGCGAGCGCGAGACGCACGGGGGCTGCGGCGTGGCGCGTTTGCGGTCGGCGCCTTTGGTGGCAACGGCCGGGACAAGCAGCGGTGTATGGTGTGGTGCGGGGCGGACAGGGGCGGCGGTGGACGGGGAGGAGGCGGCGCGACGACGGCATGGGGGCGAAAACGGGACGGGGGACGGGGGACGGCGGATGTTGAGAGGCGTCACGCGCGGACAGGACACAGACACAGAGACACACAGATTGGAAAGGGAGGGTGCGCGGTAATAATAGTTGGGAATGTGCGTACCGTGCGGGACGGGAGTGGGCGAGGAACACGGTCGTGGCCCCTGTTTTGGGTGCGTGTGATGACGTCGGTGTGTTGTGGGAAGGGAAGGTGCTGTGGCGGCGGCGCGTAATGGGCGTAGGCCGAAAAGAGAAAGGAACGTCGGCAGTGTGTTGGCAAGCGTCGGTTCGACTGCGACGTTGATGGGCAGGGCAGGGCGAGGTTAATGGTGGTAGGAGTAGGCGTGTGGGCGCACAAAATCTGCCGCTGCAGGCGGTGCCGTAACCGCCATGGCGGGAAGGAGAGAGGGCCAAAGAAAGAAAGAAAGAAAGAAAGAAAGAAGAAAACAAAAAAAAAAAAAAAAAAAGGAGGAGGGGGGGGGCGAAAGTGGAGAGGCGGTGGTGTGAGAAGGGCGGGGGCGGAAGGAAGGCAGGAAGGACAAGAGGCGAGGCGACGGCTTGCTTTGTGTATCGGTCGGTCTCTGGCTATGCTTCGTTTTCTGCAGCAGGGTCGGTGCGCGGCGTGGCTCGCGGCAGTGGGAACGCCTGGCGGCTGGACGGCCAGCAATGCGGTTGGATGGGCGGCCACAGCACCGCACCTGTGCCCGAGGAGGAGACGCTGGCGGCGGGCCCTGAGGTGAGGCCGGCTCGGCTCGGCTGGGGCTGTGGATGTGTAGGTGTGCGCCGCTGCTGCAACAACGAGTAAAACGCGAGAAGAAGGGATGGCGGTAGAGAGAGGAAAAAAAAAAGGTCGTGTTGTGTTGATGCGCAGGCAGACGCGTACAGAGAGACGAGCCCGGTCTGCAGCAGGGTGTGGCCGTGCCGAGTGCAGAGCAGCGGCGGCTCGGTTCGGTTCGGCCCGGCCCGGCCCGGCGGGCCGCGCTGTTGTCGCGGACGTGAGCGCCCCCTGGCGGGTGGCCGGAGGCGGCGCGGCGTGTTGGACGTGTGGCTGGTGGCAGTGCACAATTTGCGAGTGGCTGGCGGTGTGGTGTGGCGGTTGGCGCGTCGGGCGGCGGAGAGAGAGAGAGAGGGGGAGGAGAGGTATGTGTTGCGGGCGCCCTTTGCTGCGCTGCGTCGTTGCGTGTGCCGTACAGGGCGGGCGCTTGTCGACTGTGTGGGCGGTGTGGCGAATTGGCGTGAAACGGCTGCCGAGAGGTGTGTGGTAGCGAGCCGGTCGGTGTCAGTGCGAAGGGGAATGTGCGTGCGTTTGGCGGTTTCGGTGTGCTTTTTGCGGCGTGAGAGTGGGGAATTAGTGGGGCCGGCTGTTGTGTTGGTTCCTTGTGTCTTGTGTCGCGTAGCTTGATGGCAACGTGGAAGGACGCCGGTTTCGTTTCGAGCCTTGCGTGTGGTTGTCGACGTTGACTGGTTGGCGTGTGCATGTGTGGGTCGCGAGTGCGTTTTTGGCTGGCTGTGTGTGTGTGTGTGTGTGTGTGTGTGTGTGTGTGTGTGTGTGTGTGTGTGTTTTGGGGGGGAAGGGGGAGGCGGTGGTGAAAGTGCAGTCGTTGCCACGGGCGCGTCGTCGGGTGGGGCTGGGGCTGTGCGTCGTGGCGGAAAGGTGGTAGGTTGCGGGAAGCGAGCCCGTCGTTGACGGTGTCGCGTGAGTTGTGACTCGAGTGGGGCGCGGGGCGCGGGACAGGAGCAGCGTGCCGCTGCGTCGTGGTCGTCAGCAGAGGCTGTGCGTGTGCTTGTCCTTTTTGTGGGCGGTTCGTGCGAGGCGTTTTTTGTTTCGTGTTGCCCTAGTTGTTAGTTTATTTTTTTTTTGTGTTTGTTATTTTGAGACGACGACTGGTTGGTGGCGTGCGCGCGAAGTGGCGGTGTGCGCTTCCCGTGTCGTTTTGTTTTTGTTTGGTTTTTTTGTTTTTGTGTGTTTTTTTTGTTTGCACTGGGCCCCGGGGGGTGGGTGGGTGCGTGTGTGTCGATTGCCGGCTGGCGAAAGGTGCGCCATCGGCGGGGTGGGTCGCCGGCACAAGTAGAGGCGGCGGCGTTGTTGCTGTTGTTGTGTGGTGTTTGTTTTGTTCGGCTGTGTCGGCGAGCTGTGTTGCGGTGCGTGTGAATGGTGGTGCAAAAGTGCTGGCGTTGGGGCTGCGACTGCGACGGCGGCGAGCCGCGGGCGCGCATGATAGTGATGTTGTGAACAGCGGCTGTGTACGGTAGTGGTGTTGTTGTAGCACGACGTGCATCCGGGCCGGCGCGGAAAGCGCAGTTGCGGGCGGTTGCCCTTCGGTGCCAGCCATGTCGCGTGAGCGGCGGGTTGCTCTGGTGTCGACACGTGGTGCTCTGGGTTGTTGTGTGGTGCCCTTTGGCCGGTGGGGGTGGTTCGCGTGTGTCTCGTTCGCGCTCGGTATCTGGTCGTGGTCGTGCTGCTCCCCCGTCTGTCGGCGGTTTTCGACGTCGTCTGTACGTTTTTGTTCGTTTGCGGCGTGCCTGCCGACGTCGTCCCGTCGCGACCTTTCAACCGAAAGTGTGGCGCCCGAAGGTGAACGAACGTAACCCTGACCTCGGCGCTTTACGCTGAGCCGAGCGAACCGAACCTAACCTGTGGTGTGGCGAGGTGAGCTCAGCCTGTGAGCCCCTAACGTCTACGTAAGGTAAGCTGTCCGGCTGACGCCTCACGTTTGAACGCTTTTTTTTAACCTAGCACTGACCCCTTAACCTAACGTGTAACCTAACCTAACCTCTGACGCCTGACGTGTTTGAATGCTTAACCTAAGTTTGACGCTTAACCTAACCCAAGTCCCCTTAACCTAACCCACGTCCACCTAACCCTAACCTAACCTAGACGTGTAAACGTAATGTGTAACGCGTAACGTGTAAGGTCGGCTGTCGTGTGTGCTGACGGCAGATTGGGTTGGTCTGTAGATTCGGATTGCGGTTTGCCTCGGTCGAGGGGTTGGGTCGGAAGCGGCGAGGGGCGGCGGCGCCTGTTGCGCAGGCGGCGTCCGTTTGCGGCGGGCAATTGTTGATAAACGGCTGTGAATGTTGGCGGGCGAGAGGAGGAGGACGGCGCGCGATGTGGCCCGACGGCTGCGGGCCGATCGGGAAACGGCGGGAGGGCGACGGAAGGCGATGGGGCGGCGGAGGCGCGTTTGCACGGCCGTCATCGCCGCACGCCTCGGCTTGTGTGGCTGTGGCGCCGGCCGCGCTGGCCGGGCTGCCGCGGCGACGGTGTGGGAGTTTTGCCGAAGGTTTGGCCATTGTGGCGGGTCGTCGGCTGGGGCTGTGGGGGCGGCATTTGGGCGGGGGCGGCGATTCTCGGCGGGCCGACCCAGGCTGTAGCGCGCGGTAGCTGCAGTTTGGCCGTGGTTTGCGGCGCTGCCGTGGCGACTGGTTGGCGACTGTGGTGTGGCTGTGTGTAGCCCCATCCTCGGTGGTTTGAAAGGCGCGGGCGGTTGTGGCGCAGGTTTGGGGCTGCTCCGCACAGGCTGTCGGACGTTGGGCGGTAGCAAGCGCGGGAGGCGCGGCGCGGCGGCGCGCAGAGTGGCGGCCGCTCTCTCGGCCGTCCGCGCCCGCCCGCGACACTGGCTGGGCCTTGTGATTCTCTGCTCTGCTGCTGTGCTGTGCTTGCGTGCCTGCCTGCCGTCCCGCTCGCTCTCGCTCTCGCTGTGTGTTACGCGCGTCGTCGAAATGGCAGATCAGGCGGCTACGAACGAGACTGCTGCGGCACCCGCCGCCACCGGCACTACGAAGAAGGCCAAGTCTGCGTCGTCTGCGAAGAAGCCGCGCGCCAAGCCTGCGCACCCGCGCACCTCTGAGATGGTGACGGCCGCCATCAAGAGTCTGAAGGAGCGCGGCGGGTCGTCGCTGCAGGCGATCAAGAAGTACATTGCCGCGCACTACAAGCTGGACGCGGAGAAGCTGGCGCCGTTTATCAAGAAGTACCTCAAGTCGGCCGTCGTGGCGGGCGAGCTGGTGCAGACGAAGGGGAAGGGCGCGTCCGGCTCGTTCAAGCTTGCCGGCGCCGGCGGCGGGGGGGCGGCCGAGGGCGGCAAGGCTCGTGCTGGCGGTGCCAAGAAGAAGCGCGCCGCTCCGGCCAGCAAGGAGAAGAAGGGCGCCCGTGCGGCCGGCGCAAAGAAGGCTGGTGGCGTGAAGGCGGCGACCGGTCGGAAGGCGGGCGCCGCCAAGAAGGCGTCTGCGGCGTCGGCCGCTCCCGCGGGTGCGAAGAAGGCGGCTGCGGCCAAGCCGGCCAAGGCCAAGTCGCCGTCGAAGGCGAAGAAGGCCGCCAAGGTTCCGACGAAGAAGCCGAAGGCGCCGCGCCCGAAGAAGGCGACGACGCCGTCTAAGGCGAAGGCTTCGCCCAAGAAGAAGAAGTAGAGTAGAGGAGAAAGAGATGGGAGAAAGGAAGGGTTTGGCGCTTGACTCCGTCGTCCCCACCCCCCGTCGTCGTCTAGTGGCGCGCAAGAGACGCGCGGCCCAAAACGGCCCTTCTCAGGGCCATCAAAGCACGTCGGGGAAGGTTTTGATTGTCGTGTTGCGTTTGGTGTGGGTGTCTGTCTGTCTGTCTGTCTGGCGTTTCTGTATGCCCGTGGGGATGCTGTTTGCGTGCCGTGGTGGTTGGATTGCGGGGGTCGGTGGCGGGTGTGGGCGGCGGTAGCGGTAAGCGGTGTTGTTGTTGATTGTCGCCGTGTTTGTGGCGGCGGCCGACGGTTGGTTTTCTGTCACGTTGTTTTGTTTGAATACGTTGGTTGGCTTGCCTGCGTTCGTTCTTCTCGGATGTCTGTCTTGTCTAGTCGTGTCTGGTCTTTGTTGTTTTGTTCCTTTGTGTGTGTGTGTGTGTGTGTGTGTGTGTGTGTGTGTGTGTGTTATGTTTTGCAACGGGGGGCACGTTGAGATGTGGAAGGAGTCGGCGGGGATTTCGGTGGCGTGTAGAGCGAGCGAGCGCGCCTGCCTGGCCGTTGGCCGTCGGAGTGGAGTGCGGGTTTGTTTTTGTGTTTTCGAAACGAAAGCGGCGGCCGGCCGGCCAGCCACCCGTGCGGTGTGACGTCGGCCGTTGGGTATTGTGCGCTTTGAGCGCCGGGGAGGGATGATGTGTGATTGTTGCGCGCTGCTAAGCAGGCAGGCAGAGTGAGCGGGTGTGGCGGACGGACGGGAAGTGGTGGTTGTTGTTTTTGGGTTGCGGGGCGAGAGGCAGGCGACCGACAAAGTTTGCTCGCGACGGAGAGATGTTAGTGGCCCTGAAAAGGGCCGTTTTTGTTTGTGCGGTGCGGTGCCGCGGCGCGGTTTAGGCGCGCTCGCCGCGGATGCGGCGCGCGAGCTGGATGTCCTTGGGCATGATGGTGACGCGCTTGGCGTGGATTGCGCACAGGTTGGTGTCTTCGAAGAGGCCGACGAGGTAGGCCTCGCTGGCCTCCTGCAGGGCCATGACTGCGGAGCTCTGGAAGCGCAGGTCGGTCTTGAAGTCCTGGGCGATCTCGCGCACTAGGCGCTGGAATGGCAGCTTGCGGATGAGCAGCTCTGTGCTCTTCTGGTAGCGCCTGATTTCTCGCAGGGCGACGGTGCCCGGCCTGTAGCGGTGGGGCTTCTTGACGCCTCCGGTGGCGGGCGCGCTCTTCCTCGCCGCCTTGGTGGCGAGCTGTTTGCGCGGCGCCTTTCCGCCGGTGGACTTGCGGGCCGTTTGCTTTGTGCGGGCCATAGCGGTAGCGGAGCGGCGTGCGTGGAGGTTAGGTGCGGCGCGGCGTCCGGTGCTGCCTTGACAACGGGCCCGCGCGCCTCCGTGCTGCGCTTATATGCCCTCGGTTGCGCGTGGTGGGGGGAGGGCGGGCCAGAGTCTATATAGGGGGGCGGCGGGCGCGCTGGGCGCAGACCGTAGCCGACTCGCCAGCCGCTGCAGCTGCTGTTTGTGCACGTTTTGCTTTGCCCGAGGAAGGAAGGATGACAGGCCGCGGCAAGGGAGGAAAGGGGCTCGGCAAGGGTGGCGCCAAGCGGCACCGCAAGGTGTTGCGCGACAACATCCAGGGCATCACGAAGCCCGCCATCCGCCGCCTGGCTCGCAGGGGCGGCGTGAAGCGCATCTCTGGTCTGATCTACGAGGAGACCCGCGGGGTGCTGAAGGTGTTCCTGGAGAACGTGATCCGCGACGCGGTGACGTACACTGAGCACGCCAAGCGCAAGACTGTGACGGCCATGGACGTGGTGTACGCCCTGAAGAGGCAGGGGCGCACCCTGTACGGTTTCGGCGGTTAGGCTGCGTCGCAGCGGGCGCTGGCCTTCCCGCGGCCGTGCTTGTGGGTGGGAGAGACTAGGAAACGGCCCTTTTCAGGGCCACCACACTGTTCGGAAGTTGAAAAGTGCGAAAGAGTCTGTGTTGTTTGTTTGTTTGTTTCTTTCTTTCCGTTTGAGCGACGTGATGTGACTGGGAGGGGAGAAGGAAAGGAAACGTGTCATGTGGCTGGCTGTGTGTGGGAGCTGCTTCGTTTGTGTTTGTTATTGTGTGTCGTTGTATCGATCGCGACGGAGATGGCGGGCTGTGTGTTGTTGTGCGAGAGGCGGTGATTATTTGCTTGCGTGGTTTGGCTCTGTGTGTTTGCGGCGGCGTTGGGGTTTCCGAGGCAAGGCGTGTGGGCACAGGCGGCCGGATCAGCTGTTTCGTTCGTGTCGACGGCCGTTGCGCGCGGGAGTGGAGGGCGGTGTGTCGACACGCCTCCCTGTAACAATGGTCATTATTGCTGCCGTTGTCGTTTGGAAGGCGACTGCGACCGTGCAAAATGAATGAATGTGTGTGTGTGTGTGTGTGTGTTTGTTGGGCCACACGGGCTGTGTGGACGACAAGATGGCGGACGTGCGCCGGCGGCGGCTGTGCTGTGAAAGTGCAAAGTTAAAACAAAACAAGGTGCGGCGAGGACGACTGAAATTTTGCTTTGGACGTAGGTTTGTGTGGTGGCCCTGAAAAGGGCCGATTGTTGTGGGCCGGGCCGAGCCGAGCCGGCAAAGCGCGTTGCGTGCAGGGGAGCACGCGGCGCTGCGATTGCCTTGGCCTCCTTTAGGCCTTCTTCTCGGTCTTCTTTGGCAGCAGGACGGCCTGGATGTTGGGCAGGACACCACCCTGTGCGATGGTGACGCCCGACAGGAGCTTGTTGAGCTCCTCGTCGTTGCGGATGGCAAGCTGCAGGTGGCGCGGGATGATGCGCGTCTTCTTGTTGTCGCGGGCCGCGTTTCCGGCCAGCTCGAGCACCTCAGCCGCGAGGTACTCCATGACGGCGGCGAGGTAGACGGGCGCCCCGGCGCCGACGCGCTCTGCGTAGTTTCCCTTGCGCAGGAGGCGGTGGATTCTGCCGACCGGGAACTGGAGCCCAGCCCTGCTTGAGCGGGACTTTGACTTGCCCTTGACTTTGCCTCCCTTTCCGCGTCCGGACATGGCGATGGGCTAGCGACGGTGCACACGAAACGGAAACGAAAACGACCGGTGCGAGCGGCAGCGAGTCGAGCAGCGGAGTGCGTGCCGGCGCAGCCGGGGTGGGGGTGCTTTATGGGCTCGGGTGCGGCGGCCGGTTGCGCGCGCGCCCCATTGGTCGGCGGCCGCAACAGGGCGAGCTGGTAAAGGTGCGGCGGCGGCTGGCGGCGGGTGCCACTGTGTGGGGAGACGCTGACTAGAGCGGAGCGCTTGCTACTGGTGTTGCTGCTGCCGTACGTTCGTTCGAGATGCCGCCCAAGACTAGCGGGAAGGCCGCCAAGAAGGCTGGCAAGGCGCAGAAGAACATTTCGAAGGGCGACAAGAAGAAGAAGCGCAAGAGGAAGGAGAGCTATGCCATCTACATCTACAAGGTGCTGAAGCAGGTGCACCCTGACACGGGCATCTCGTCGAAGGCGATGAGCATCATGAACAGCTTCGTGAACGACATTTTCGAGCGCATTGCGGCCGAGGCTTCTCGCCTGGCGCACTACAACAAGCGCTCGACCATCACGTCCCGCGAGATCCAGACCGCTGTGCGGCTGTTGCTGCCTGGCGAGCTGGCCAAGCACGCCGTGAGCGAGGGCACGAAGGCGGTGACCAAGTACACGAGCTCCAAGTAAGGAGGTGGCTCTGGAGTGGAAGGAAGGATGGAGAAGGCTCCTCCGTTGCGAGAGCGGCAAAACGGCCCTTTTCAGGGCCACCAACTTGCCTTTTGCGGGAAGGGCGGAATTGTTGTTGTTGTTGTTTGTGTGGACGGCTGTGATGTATGTGTGCATTTTGATTGTGGGTGGGGGGGGGGGGGCGCGTCAAAGCGTGTTGCGGGGGACGGCCACGAGGTTGGTCGCCGTGGCGTGGAATGGTGGCACGCCTCGTTGGAGTGGTTTTGACCCATTGGTGGTGGTGTGTGTGTGTTACCTGTCTGCGAGGGGGGACAGTGCGATCGGCGACTTTTGTGTCACCGTAACGACGGCCGTTTGCGGGTTTGTTTTTTGCACATCATACATGGCGAGGGTGAAATGTGAAATGTTTTTGTTTGGTTTTTTTTTGCCGCCCACTATTCCCTTTGCTGTACGCCGAGTTTGACAATGGTGCGACGTAACTGCAGCGTGGAGGTGTGTGAGTGACGTTGAAATTGAACGTGCCATTAAGACGCATTGTTGTTGTATTGTACTGTACGTGTACGGCGACACGCACGATGATGTACCATTCGACTCTGATTTTTGATAGCCGTGTCTGACTGATTGCGTACGACGCACGCACACCGATGTCGTCATTCAAGATGCACGCGTGTCCAGTGCAGTACAGTAAGCGCGACGCTAGACGGCGGCGGCGGCGGCGGCGGCGGCGGCGGCGGTCGTCGTTTGTTTGGCGAATGTCTGTACACGTGTTTGTCTGTGTCCATCCGGTATGTATGTGTTTGTTTGAAAGTGTTTTGTGTGTCGGTGACGTGGTCCGATCCGTCGCCCCCTGAGTAACTGTCGATCGGCGCGATAGACCGGCGTCACGCAACTGAACCGAAGTCTTGGGCACACCCGTCATACTGTTGTACACCGTCGCGCTGAGAACGGTGACGAAAGGTTGACTTTGATCGGTCGAATGTCTGGGCAGAACGTGAGGAATGAGGCAAGAGTGCAAGGAGGGGGGGCAAAAGAGAGAGGAAGGGAAAAAGGGGAGAAACGCATTCGTAGAGCAACGGAACGTTCCCGTGTCGGAGGCGTATTGGAGCCGCACTGAAATGCGTTTAACGGCGGCGCGGCTGCAAGTGTCTGCCGTGGTGAACGTTACCTTTGACGGCTGCATTGGGCTTTGCTTTTGCTTTTGCTTTCGCTTTCGCTTTCGCTTTCCCGGATGTACGTAACGTTTGTTGATATGGTTGTGAGGAAGAGTGTATGACAGTGCCGTGCCGTCCATGTTCGTGTGCCCTCCCATTGTGTGTATGCTATTGTCTGTGTACTTGAATGATGTATGTAGGTGTTAGTGGACATGTTTCACCAGTGGGGGGAAATGGATCGTCGATAGTTGGCGTCACTCTGTCACGGTCGAGATGACGCACCCTCCGTACAGAAAGGTGTCGAGAAAGTGTGTGTGTGTGTGTGTGTGTGTGTGTGTGTGTGTGTGTGCGTCCGTGAATTGGCAGTGTTTGGAGGTGGGCGTGCCCTGCATGTGGCCCGGAAGGCTGTTCGTTTGGCGGTAGTGTTGTGTGGACAGGGGAGGGGCATGCGTAACGCTGCTGGCATGGCATTTCGGGAGATGGGAGGGGGCAAACGAGGAGCGGCGGCCAAAGAAAGGCGGGACGGGGAGGGGCGCGGTGTGGGTGGCTTGCGCCTGTGCTCGGCGTTGTGGTTTGTGCAAAAGAGGAGGAGAAAAACAATGAGTTGCCAGGGAGGGGAGCGGTGTTGTGTTGTGGTTGTCGTGGTGTAGCCGCAGACGCGGCTGTCAGTGAACGTGGCGAGACGGACGGATGCGCGGAGGGGCGGGGGCGGCGCATTTCGCCGGTGCCGTGCCGTGCCGTGCCGTGCCTGACAGCCGCGTGGTCGCTGTGTTGTTGGTGGCGTGGGGGCGAGGAGAGTACCGTACGGGTGTGCTTGTGCGCCGGAAATGGCACACTGCGCCTGCCCGTCTTGGAGGCTGATGGCTGTGGTGTGGAAATGGGGCGCGGTGATGTTGAAGCAGTTGAAGGACAGAAAAGAAACCAAGAAAACGGGAGGCGTGATGCGGCGGTGGTGGTGAGAGCGGGAAAAACAAAACAAACAAAAAAAAAAACAACAAAAAAAAGAAGGAAAAACAACAAGAAACAAAAAAGAAAACAAAAAGTCTATCAATATTAGAATGTAAATGGAAATGGAAATGGACCCAGGTATAACCTCCCTGCACAAATAGCAGAGAGTCCGATGATAATAGAAATGTGCCAGAATGTTAACGTCCCTACAAAACAAACCCAACGATAATATTAATGAAAGAATGAACCGTATGTAACATTGCAACAGACATAATGAAACCTGATAAATTGTATAAGGGCAGCAGCGTTGACCTTTGGCCCTGTATTCAGAATAAAAAGAGCCAAAGATCGTCACCCCAATGAAAAAGACACTGAAACACGTATGTAACATAGCAGCGATGGCGAGACATTGTAGCATCTGTGACCAGAGAGTTTGCGCTGGACCGCGCGAGTGTTGCGAGCGGTTCTCAGTCAGTCAGTCAGTCAGTCAGTCAGTCGGTCGGTCGTTGCGAGTCTGTAGGTCTGTCTAGTTGAGGGCTGTACTCTGTCAGTAGTCGTCGCGTGCAGTACGCTAATAGTCGTCATGCAGAGCGGTCGGTCAGTAGTAGCAGCCGAGTGCGGTTGTGTGATGTAGGCGGTCGGCAACACTGGTCAAGATGGTGAATAAGGTATACTGTGAATTAATATAATCATTAGATAATGAACAATTTTATTTATTGTAATTATTCTCCAACAAGTTCCCCAATAATAATTTTTATTTCAAAAGCATTTTTCAAACATTTAATTTTTTATTGAACTGAAGAGTTCGTTGCACTTCACATTTCATTCCACTTCTTTGAAGAAAAATTTCACTAAAATCACAAAAAAAAAAGAGAATATTATTATTTGCAATGCAGTTCCTCCAAGCGCTGCGCAACAAACAAGAGCAGAAATGTGACATCCATTTATTCTGAGGTAAGACTTTAATTCTGATTGTTTTGCACAGGGCCAAAGACCGATATTTCGGTTTAATTGAAGTTTCTTGTCACTGAACGGACTTTTAAATGTTGTGAAGAATTTATATTTGAGTCAGATTGCGAATTTAACATTTTTGTTGCCATTTTCAATACCTCTCATTGTGGGCGAGGTTACAATTAGCGCAATGTCCATTAGCATCCGTAAATAACATTGTCCATTATTTTAAATTTTGCGGGGAGGTTACAACGCACAAAAAAAAAAAAAACAAAACAAAAAATTGCATTTGTATCCGCTCCTCAATTGTAGATACCCCTTACACAGCTGTGTGCAATGAATGAGTGCTGGCTGGTAATTAATTGCACTCCTTGGAGGGAAATGCCATAGGAAGTAGTCTTTAAAAAGTGAATGTTTTTCGTTAAAAGACAAAAGTTACTTTAGAAAAAAGTAATAGTGGGGCTTTTTGTCGTTGAACAAAATAAGTACAATGAACATACGTTATCAGATTTGCGCAAAATGCAGCTTCACACCACCTTTTGATTATAACACAATATACTATACATCGTCCCGAACCGTGACCAGAGTCGCGAGACGAGCAGAGCACGCCGCCGACGCCCGCTCAGTACAACCGTCCACCCGCTACTACTGTCGACCGACTACTACCTCTCCCGACTCGCGCTACAATATATATAACAACTGTTCCTGGCGACCCGGTGCGTGCCACTACTGTCGTCTGGCGCGGTCCAAGCGCCGACTAGCAACGATAAATAACTCTCTGGTCAGACAGAGATGCTGTCATGCCTCGCCATCGCTCTGGTAATGAATACATACGTGTTGCAGCGTGCGTACCACCGGAACACGCAGTGGCGGAGCCAAAGACTGTGTTGTCGAGGTCGAGTGCGAGCGGGAAGAGAGGCAGCGTCGGCACGGAGATGCAAGCGAGCGCGAGACGCACGGGGGCTGCGGCGTGGCGCGTTTGCGGTCGGCGCCTTTGGTGGCAACGGCCGGGACAAGCAGCGGTGTATGGTGTGGTGCGGGGCGGACAGGGGCGGCGGTGGACGGGGAGGAGGCGGCGCGACGACGGCATGGGGGCGAAAACGGGACGGGGGACGGGGGACGGCGGATGTTGAGAGGCGTCACGCGCGGACAGGACACAGACACAGAGACACACAGATTGGAAAGGGAGGGTGCGCGGTAATAATAGTTGGGAATGTGCGTACCGTGCGGGACGGGAGTGGGCGAGGAACACGGTCGTGGCCCCTGTTTTGGGTGCGTGTGATGACGTCGGTGTGTTGTGGGAAGGGAAGGTGCTGTGGCGGCGGCGCGTAATGGGCGTAGGCCGAAAAGAGAAAGGAACGTCGGCAGTGTGTTGGCAAGCGTCGGTTCGACTGCGACGTTGATGGGCAGGGCAGGGCGAGGTTAATGGTGGTAGGAGTAGGCGTGTGGGCGCACAAAATCTGCCGCTGCAGGCGGTGCCGTAACCGCCATGGCGGGAAGGAGAGAGGGCCAAAGAAAGAAAGAAAGAAAGAAAGAAAGAAGAAAACAAAAAAAAAAAAAAAAAAAAGGAGGAGGGGGGGGGCGAAAGTGGAGAGGCGGTGGTGTGAGAAGGGCGGGGGCGGAAGGAAGGCAGGAAGGACAAGAGGCGAGGCGACGGCTTGCTTTGTGTATCGGTCGGTCTCTGGCTATGCTTCGTTTTCTGCAGCAGGGTCGGTGCGCGGCGTGGCTCGCGGCAGTGGGAACGCCTGGCGGCTGGACGGCCAGCAATGCGGTTGGATGGGCGGCCACAGCACCGCACCTGTGCCCGAGGAGGAGACGCTGGCGGCGGGCCCTGAGGTGAGGCCGGCTCGGCTCGGCTGGGGCTGTGGATGTGTAGGTGTGCGCCGCTGCTGCAACAACGAGTAAAACGCGAGAAGAAGGGATGGCGGTAGAGAGAGGAAAAAAAAAAGGTCGTGTTGTGTTGATGCGCAGGCAGACGCGTACAGAGAGACGAGCCCGGTCTGCAGCAGGGTGTGGCCGTGCCGAGTGCAGAGCAGCGGCGGCTCGGTTCGGTTCGGCCCGGCCCGGCCCGGCGGGCCGCGCTGTTGTCGCGGACGTGAGCGCCCCCTGGCGGGTGGCCGGAGGCGGCGCGGCGTGTTGGACGTGTGGCTGGTGGCAGTGCACAATTTGCGAGTGGCTGGCGGTGTGGTGTGGCGGTTGGCGCGTCGGGCGGCGGAGAGAGAGAGAGAGGGGGAGGAGAGGTATGTGTTGCGGGCGCCCTTTGCTGCGCTGCGTCGTTGCGTGTGCCGTACAGGGCGGGCGCTTGTCGACTGTGTGGGCGGTGTGGCGAATTGGCGTGAAACGGCTGCCGAGAGGTGTGTGGTAGCGAGCCGGTCGGTGTCAGTGCGAAGGGGAATGTGCGTGCGTTTGGCGGTTTCGGTGTGCTTTTTGCGGCGTGAGAGTGGGGAATTAGTGGGGCCGGCTGTTGTGTTGGTTCCTTGTGTCTTGTGTCGCGTAGCTTGATGGCAACGTGGAAGGACGCCGGTTTCGTTTCGAGCCTTGCGTGTGGTTGTCGACGTTGACTGGTTGGCGTGTGCATGTGTGGGTCGCGAGTGCGTTTTTGGCTGGCTGTGTGTGTGTGTGTGTGTGTGTGTGTGTGTGTGTGTGTGTGTGTGTGTGTGTTTTGGGGGGGAAGGGGGAGGCGGTGGTGAAAGTGCAGTCGTTGCCACGGGCGCGTCGTCGGGTGGGGCTGGGGCTGTGCGTCGTGGCGGAAAGGTGGTAGGTTGCGGGAAGCGAGCCCGTCGTTGACGGTGTCGCGTGAGTTGTGACTCGAGTGGGGCGCGGGGCGCGGGACAGGAGCAGCGTGCCGCTGCGTCGTGGTCGTCAGCAGAGGCTGTGCGTGTGCTTGTCCTTTTTGTGGGCGGTTCGTGCGAGGCGTTTTTTGTTTCGTGTTGCCCTAGTTGTTAGTTTATTTTTTTTTTGTGTTTGTTATTTTGAGACGACGACTGGTTGGTGGCGTGCGCGCGAAGTGGCGGTGTGCGCTTCCCGTGTCGTTTTGTTTTTGTTTGGTTTTTTTGTTTTTGTGTGTTTTTTTTGTTTGCACTGGGCCCCGGGGGGTGGGTGGGTGCGTGTGTGTCGATTGCCGGCTGGCGAAAGGTGCGCCATCGGCGGGGTGGGTCGCCGGCACAAGTAGAGGCGGCGGCGTTGTTGCTGTTGTTGTGTGGTGTTTGTTTTGTTCGGCTGTGTCGGCGAGCTGTGTTGCGGTGCGTGTGAATGGTGGTGCAAAAGTGCTGGCGTTGGGGCTGCGACTGCGACGGCGGCGAGCCGCGGGCGCGCATGATAGTGATGTTGTGAACAGCGGCTGTGTACGGTAGTGGTGTTGTTGTAGCACGACGTGCATCCGGGCCGGCGCGGAAAGCGCAGTTGCGGGCGGTTGCCCTTCGGTGCCAGCCATGTCGCGTGAGCGGCGGGTTGCTCTGGTGTCGACACGTGGTGCTCTGGGTTGTTGTGTGGTGCCCTTTGGCCGGTGGGGGTGGTTCGCGTGTGTCTCGTTCGCGCTCGGTATCTGGTCGTGGTCGTGCTGCTCCCCCGTCTGTCGGCGGTTTTCGACGTCGTCTGTACGTTTTTGTTCGTTTGCGGCGTGCCTGCCGACGTCGTCCCGTCGCGACCTTTCAACCGAAAGTGTGGCGCCCGAAGGTGAACGAACGTAACCCTGACCTCGGCGCTTTACGCTGAGCCGAGCGAACCGAACCTAACCTGTGGTGTGGCGAGGTGAGCTCAGCCTGTGAGCCCCTAACGTCTACGTAAGGTAAGCTGTCCGGCTGACGCCTCACGTTTGAACGCTTTTTTTTAACCTAGCACTGACCCCTTAACCTAACGTGTAACCTAACCTAACCTCTGACGCCTGACGTGTTTGAATGCTTAACCTAAGTTTGACGCTTAACCTAACCCAAGTCCCCTTAACCTAACCCACGTCCACCTAACCCTAACCTAACCTAGACGTGTAAACGTAATGTGTAACGCGTAACGTGTAAGGTCGGCTGTCGTGTGTGCTGACGGCAGATTGGGTTGGTCTGTAGATTCGGATTGCGGTTTGCCTCGGTCGAGGGGTTGGGTCGGAAGCGGCGAGGGGCGGCGGCGCCTGTTGCGCAGGCGGCGTCCGTTTGCGGCGGGCAATTGTTGATAAACGGCTGTGAATGTTGGCGGGCGAGAGGAGGAGGACGGCGCGCGATGTGGCCCGACGGCTGCGGGCCGATCGGGAAACGGCGGGAGGGCGACGGAAGGCGATGGGGCGGCGGAGGCGCGTTTGCACGGCCGTCATCGCCGCACGCCTCGGCTTGTGTGGCTGTGGCGCCGGCCGCGCTGGCCGGGCTGCCGCGGCGACGGTGTGGGAGTTTTGCCGAAGGTTTGGCCATTGTGGCGGGTCGTCGGCTGGGGCTGTGGGGGCGGCATTTGGGCGGGGGCGGCGATTCTCGGCGGGCCGACCCAGGCTGTAGCGCGCGGTAGCTGCAGTTTGGCCGTGGTTTGCGGCGCTGCCGTGGCGACTGGTTGGCGACTGTGGTGTGGCTGTGTGTAGCCCCATCCTCGGTGGTTTGAAAGGCGCGGGCGGTTGTGGCGCAGGTTTGGGGCTGCTCCGCACAGGCTGTCGGACGTTGGGCGGTAGCAAGCGCGGGAGGCGCGGCGCGGCGGCGCGCAGAGTGGCGGCCGCTCTCTCGGCCGTCCGCGCCCGCCCGCGACACTGGCTGGGCCTTGTGATTCTCTGCTCTTCCACTCGAGTCAGCGATGCCGTGCGGGACGGACGTACGCGCCGAGCGCTCCGCCACGCCGCAAGCTGAAGCGACAGTGCCGACTCCCGCGGACAGGGCCGCGTCCCTGCACGTAAGGGTTGAGTCGAGTACGTCGGCGGCACAATCGTGTGCCACCGATAGTACTCCTCCCCTAAGGAGTGACACTAGTTTATGCGAAATCTCCGGTGTGTCCGCGTCATTTAGTGATAGTGCCGTTACCGCAGTGCCGTGTGCTACCGCGACCGTGACGCCGACATCTGTGGATATGTCGCATCCAGGTGTTACATCCACACCAAGTGACTCTGACGCAGCCCTTCAGCTGCTTGTGGGGATGCTACCCCACGCTCTGGCTACTCCACTTCCTGATAGCGACGAGGAGGAGGAGGAGGCCATGGAGCACGACGCACCGCAGCAACAGCAGCCTACCTCAAGGAAACGCGCCCTGACTGGCGACATACCGTCAGTCAACAAATACAGGAGGGAAAGCAACACTCCACCGCTCCCCTCCAAGCAGAACCGCAGGCGCGGCCGCACCAACACGACCGACAAGGACGGCTTCACCACCGCGAGAAAAACTGCAAAGGCTGTGCTCACAAAGGACACCACACCTGTAAACGTGAGTAACAGCTTTGGCGCCCTTAGTGATGCGGAGGAAGAGGACATTGAAATGCCCAAGGCGCAACAGCGTCGCAAGCCGCCACCAATTGTCATAAAATTTGGCGAGCATTTTAGAGAGCTGCAAAACGCCATCAGCCTTTGCATTGGTAAAGACAACTATACAGTGCGCGTGACTGGTGACGAGCTCTTCAAAATATGCACCAAAACTACTGAGGACTACCAAAAAGTGTCTCAGCTGGTGCAGGACAGGAAGTGGTTCCACTATACGTTCAGTACCTTAAGAACGAAGCCGCTCAAAGTAGTGTTTCGGCACTTGCCGCGCACAATCCTGCCTTCAGAAGTAAAGGAGGACCTGGAGAACATGGGATTCGTGGTCGAAGAGGTCGTAAGAATGCGCCCTTTTCGCACACGCAGGCGTGGCCCACTTATGCTGGTAATAGCCAGCAATACAACTCATAACAGGCAGCTCTTCAGCCTCACAAAAATAGGCAATGTGGAAGTGAAAGCTGAAGAACTGCGAAACAAGGCGGCCTACGCACAATGTTACCGCTGCCTTGAACCTGGGCACGTCAGTAAGTACTGTGCAATGCCAGATTACTGCGTGAAGTGCGGCGAGCAACACTCAACCGAGTCATGCGCGCTTAAAGGGGTGCCACACCAAGATTTCACCCCGACTTGCAAGCTCTGCAAAGGCAAACACGTGGCAAGTTACCGTGGCTGCCCAGTGCTCCTCGACTTCGCCGATCGCGCGCGCGGGAACGAAGACAAAGGAACACAAAGGCAGAGTTCCCGCCAACGCAGTACCCAGCCCTGGAAGAAGCGGAACAACAGGAGAGGCGGCCGCCGAGGCAGGGCAACGACCGCAAAAGCGCGCCAAGTCGCAGACAATGCGACGCCACAAAATGGAGTCCCCGCTCCGCGCGCATCGGCGAGAAATGGCGGACAGACTCCACCTACCGTAGCCCAGCCGGCAGCTGGCCCATCTGCAGGACAAAGCGCCGTTGCCCCGCCCACAGCGCTGCCGCGCAGGCAGGTAGTCCCGGCCGCTGCACCCCAGCAGCGCCAGGCTCCCCTCCCTGCAGCGACCCAGCGCGTCGCGGACCAATCAGCGCGAGCCTTCCCGGCCCCGCCGGCACGCGCAGCGGACCAACCACCGGCAGCCGCGCCTAACCTTGCGAGCCAGAAGGACTTCCCGGAGCCAAGATGGCGGCGTCCCACGGCGCCCCGCCATACTGTCGGCGCCCGACAAGATGGCGGACAAATGGAGACCAACGCGCGCCATGTTGTCGGCGGCAACGCTGCCAATGAAGCCCGCGTGGAACGGATGCTCAGCTGCATGGAAACAATGATGCAGCAGATGACTGAGCTCCTGGCCGTGGTGCAGAAAGTTGCATCCGCCATCCAACCATGCAGCCATCATGCCTGAAGCGCTAAGGAGTTTAACAGCCTGCGTCTTCAACGCCGAGGGACTCCTTAAGCAGGCAGGCGAATTCCGGCAGCTTATACGGGACGAGAACATCGACGTATGTCTCGTCACCGAAACGTGGCTTAAGCCTGGCGTCCGAGTCGGCGTAGCGAACTACGAATGCTACAGGGACGACAGGCCAACACACGGAGGCGGCACAGCGGTGTATGTACGGAGGACGCTACGACACCACCGCGTCCAAATACCGGAACTGGCAAAGACAGAAGCGACTGCCGTATCAGTGGAGACGGCACACGGCGCCATAACGTTCGTCGCTGTCTACAGACCGCCTAGAGGAGCGCTCCTACCGGGAGACTACAACAAGTTGCTGGCTCTCCCCGGAAAAATCATACTGGGGGGAGACTTCAACGCGAAGCATGCGGTCTGGAACAGCAGGACGACCAACACAAGCGGGCGACGCTTACTCCATGTCGCGGAACGCCACGAAGCTGTCGTCATCGGTCCTCATGAACCGACAATATATCCACGGAACCGGGGCCACCCGGATATCCTGGATATCATTATCATCAAGGGCGCTCGCCTGCACGTCACGGCCGGTACGCGGCCAAAGATGTCCTCCGACCACGTACCGGTCATATTTGACCTCGACGCCGACGCTCTCCCGAGACAGCGGAGAGGGCTCGACATACGAGACATCAGCTGGGACGAGTTCCGCAACGCCGTCGCCGATTCCCTTCAGGCCACACCGGACGCGGCGGAACACGGAGCAGACGCAGCACTTCAACACATCAGGCAGTCGATAGTTGACGCCGCGGCAGCGGCCACGCCTGTCAGAGACGACGCCAACATCGACTGCCGGCCACACCCTCTGCCACGACACATCCGGGAGGCTATAGCGCAAAAGAACCGCCTACAGCGCGAGTGGCAGAGGACAAGAAATCGAGCCACAAAGCGCGAATTAAATAGATTGTGCCGGCATATCAAGGCCGATGTAGACACGCACCGCAATCAGGAGTGGGCGCGCAAGGTGGAGCAACTAACCATCGATGACGGCTCGGCGTGGAAAGCCGTAAAAGGCTACCTGCGCCGTATGCAACGGATTCCGCCGCTGCAAGTGGGAGCCGAATTCGTGAGCGAGCCGAACGCGAAGGCAGAAGCCCTAGCGGACGCGTTCGCCGCGAATTTCACTCCGGTCGACGACCCGATAGACGCCGCCCACATCCAGATGGTAGAAGAACGCCTCCCCGTCTTCCTCGATGCGGAGTATGACGAGGTAGAAGACGCCATTCCGCCGATCTCAGCCGACGAAGTCAAGCTGCAACTTCGCCACCTAAATGCTAAAAAAGCAGGTGGACCAGATGACGTAACGAACATAATGCTGAAGCAGCTACCAGACACGGCAGCCGACGTCCTCGCGTCAACCTTTAACCAGGTGCTGCTCAGCAAACAGTTCCCGTCGTGCTGGAAGCATGCTGAAATAGTAGCCCTCCCCAAGCCAGGGAAGGACATTCGAAGGGCGAAAAACTACAGGCCAATCAGCCTGCTTCCAGCACTTTCGAAAATATTCGAACGCCTGTATCTGGTCCGCCTGCGGGCGATCATCGAGGCAGAACAACTCCTACCAAACGAACAGTTTGGCTTCAGGAGTCAACACGCCACGACACACCAGTTGCTGCGCCTAACAGAGGAGGCGTTCGGTGCCATCGACCGACGCGAGTATTTCGGCGCTCTCCTGCTCGACGTGTCGCGTGCCTTCGACTCCGTGTGGCATCGGGGCCTCCTGTTCAAACTATTTGACCTGGGCGTCCCGGTGTCGCACGTGAAGCTCTTACAGAGCTACCTCGAGGGCAGAACGTTCCACGTCAGAGCAGACAGTGGAATCTCCACGGAGCGTCGTATACTCGCGGGTGTACCTCAAGGCTCGGTCGTTGGGCCGACGCTCTACTCTCTGTACACGGCCGACCCACCGCGCACAGCCCACGTCAACCTGGCGCTGTATGCGGACGACACGGCCGTGTACAGCCGCAGCAGATGCGTCGAGGCGTTGCAGCGGAAACTTCAGACGGCCACCGACGCCCTCACTGACTGGGCGAAAAAATGGCGCCTGGCCTACAATGGGGAGAAGTCCCAGGCCATCGTCATTGCGACGAGACACGTCAAGGACGGCGCGCCCACAGTCTCGGTCCGAGGCGTCCCGGTCCCGTGGAACGGTACTGCGAAGTACCTGGGCGTCACACTGGACCGGCACCTCACCTGGAGGCCACACGTGGAGAGCATCAGGGGCAAAGCACTGGGTAGACTAAGACTCCTCTACCCACTGCTAAACCCCACTACGACGCTGCCTACCTGCGTCGGCCTCACGCTATATAAGTCCGTAATTCGACCTCTCCTCGAATACGCGGCGGTAGTGTGGGGCAACACGGCGCAAACTAACCTGGAGCGGCTGCAAAAACTGCAGAACAGGGCTCTCAGGTTAGCTCTTCACCTCCCAAGGGACTTCCCGACGGAGGACACTCACGTGGTCGCAGACATCGAACCGCTACGCAGGCGGTTCGAAGAAGCGGCCACAAACTTCTACAACAAAGCGGGTACATCCACCAACCCGCTGATAAGGAATCTGGGACAACGTCCACACTGGCGACGCACACTCCGCTGGCCGGACCTGCTGAGACGGCCAGCAGACGTTGCCGCCCTACCAGATTAGAAGACATTGCTACGTAACAAGTAGCGCCTAGCCACATCTGCTGCGGAAAAAAAAAAAAAAAAAAAAAAAAAAAAAAAAAATCGCAGCAAGCATCAATTATCAAATTGCCCACGAAGCAGGGCAGCATAGACACCCAAAAGCTTCTCTCTAAGAAAAACCTGGAAGGACACTGATGTCCCACTTGTTGAAGGAAGGGTAGAGCGATTCTACCAGAACTTCACCCACACACCAGTAGTGTCAACCTGGAGGACACTACACCATGATGCGACAGCCATTCTCTGCTCTGCTGCTGTGCTGTGCTTGCGTGCCTGCCTGCCGTCCCGCTCGCTCTCGCTCTCGCTCTCGCTGTGTGTTACGCGCGTCGTCGAAATGGCAGATCAGGCGGCTACGAACGAGACTGCTGCGGCACCCGCCGCCACCGGCACTACGAAGAAGGCCAAGTCTGCGTCGTCTGCGAAGAAGCCGCGCGCCAAGCCTGCGCACCCGCGCACCTCTGAGATGGTGACGGCCGCCATCAAGAGTCTGAAGGAGCGCGGCGGGTCGTCGCTGCAGGCGATCAAGAAGTACATTGCCGCGCACTACAAGCTGGACGCGGAGAAGCTGGCGCCGTTTATCAAGAAGTACCTCAAGTCGGCCGTCGTGGCGGGCGAGCTGGTGCAGACGAAGGGGAAGGGCGCGTCCGGCTCGTTCAAGCTTGCCGGCGCCGGCGGCGGGGGGGCGGCCGAGGGCGGCAAGGCTCGTGCTGGCGGTGCCAAGAAGAAGCGCGCCGCTCCGGCCAGCAAGGAGAAGAAGGGCGCCCGTGCGGCCGGCGCAAAGAAGGCTGGTGGCGTGAAGGCGGCGACCGGTCGGAAGGCGGGCGCCGCCAAGAAGGCGTCTGCGGCGTCGGCCGCTCCCGCGGGTGCGAAGAAGGCGGCTGCGGCCAAGCCGGCCAAGGCCAAGTCGCCGTCGAAGGCGAAGAAGGCCGCCAAGGTTCCGACGAAGAAGCCGAAGGCGCCGCGCCCGAAGAAGGCGACGACGCCGTCTAAGGCGAAGGCTTCGCCCAAGAAGAAGAAGTAGAGTAGAGGAGAAAGAGATGGGAGAAAGGAAGGGTTTGGCGCTTGACTCCGTCGTCCCCACCCCCCGTCGTCGTCTAGTGGCGCGCAAGAGACGCGCGGCCCAAAACGGCCCTTCTCAGGGCCATCAAAGCACGTCGGGGAAGGTTTTGATTGTCGTGTTGCGTTTGGTGTGGGTGTCTGTCTGTCTGTCTGTCTGGCGTTTCTGTATGCCCGTGGGGATGCTGTTTGCGTGCCGTGGTGGTTGGATTGCGGGGGTCGGTGGCGGGTGTGGGCGGCGGTAGCGGTAAGCGGTGTTGTTGTTGATTGTCGCCGTGTTTGTGGCGGCGGCCGACGGTTGGTTTTCTGTCACGTTGTTTTGTTTGAATACGTTGGTTGGCTTGCCTGCGTTCGTTCTTCTCGGATGTCTGTCTTGTCTAGTCGTGTCTGGTCTTTGTTGTTTTGTTCCTTTGTGTGTGTGTGTGTGTGTGTGTGTGTGTGTGTGTGTGTGTTATGTTTTGCAACGGGGGGCACGTTGAGATGTGGAAGGAGTCGGCGGGGATTTCGGTGGCGTGTAGAGCGAGCGAGCGCGCCTGCCTGGCCGTTGGCCGTCGGAGTGGAGTGCGGGTTTGTTTTTGTGTTTTCGAAACGAAAGCGGCGGCCGGCCGGCCAGCCACCCGTGCGGTGTGACGTCGGCCGTTGGGTATTGTGCGCTTTGAGCGCCGGGGAGGGATGATGTGTGATTGTTGCGCGCTGCTAAGCAGGCAGGCAGAGTGAGCGGGTGTGGCGGACGGACGGGAAGTGGTGGTTGTTGTTTTTGGGTTGCGGGGCGAGAGGCAGGCGACCGACAAAGTTTGCTCGCGACGGAGAGATGTTAGTGGCCCTGAAAAGGGCCGTTTTTGTTTGTGCGGTGCGGTGCCGCGGCGCGGTTTAGGCGCGCTCGCCGCGGATGCGGCGCGCGAGCTGGATGTCCTTGGGCATGATGGTGACGCGCTTGGCGTGGATTGCGCACAGGTTGGTGTCTTCGAAGAGGCCGACGAGGTAGGCCTCGCTGGCCTCCTGCAGGGCCATGACTGCGGAGCTCTGGAAGCGCAGGTCGGTCTTGAAGTCCTGGGCGATCTCGCGCACTAGGCGCTGGAATGGCAGCTTGCGGATGAGCAGCTCTGTGCTCTTCTGGTAGCGCCTGATTTCTCGCAGGGCGACGGTGCCCGGCCTGTAGCGGTGGGGCTTCTTGACGCCTCCGGTGGCGGGCGCGCTCTTCCTCGCCGCCTTGGTGGCGAGCTGTTTGCGCGGCGCCTTTCCGCCGGTGGACTTGCGGGCCGTTTGCTTTGTGCGGGCCATAGCGGTAGCGGAGCGGCGTGCGTGGAGGTTAGGTGCGGCGCGGCGTCCGGTGCTGCCTTGACAACGGGCCCGCGCGCCTCCGTGCTGCGCTTATATGCCCTCGGTTGCGCGTGGTGGGGGGAGGGCGGGCCAGAGTCTATATAGGGGGGCGGCGGGCGCGCTGGGCGCAGACCACTCGAGTTAGCGATGCCGCGTGAAACGGACGCACGCGCCGAGCGCTCCGAGCCACCGCTCGCTAATATGTCGACAGCGGACAGGGCCGCGCCCCTGCACGCATCGGGAGTCGAGTTGAGTACGTCGGGAGAGCACTCGCGGCCTTCCGATAGTACTCCTCCTCCATCGCGTAGCGTCGCCTCCGAAGGCAACGCATCAGCATCCAAGGCCGCGTCCTTGAACGCAACCAGAGTCGGTAGCAACACACCCGCTGAACCGACTGTTGAAACAGCGTGTGCTTCCTCTCACTCCCTCGATGCAGCGGACCTACAGCGCATCGAAAAGGAGATGAGGGAGGCATGTATGGACACTGAAGGGAGCTACTACGTCCTCGATGACGAGAACGAGACTCCCAAAACCACAGCCAGCACGGCACCCGCAACAACAACGCCTGCAAACCAGGAAGCAGGAGCTGCGGAGACTGCGCTGAACTCCTTGTTGGCCCTCCTGCCGACGTCCAACACATCATTGGAGGCGCACGCCAACAGCGCCCCAAACCAGGACAACACCGTTGACATCACTGAAATGGAGCACCAAACCATTCAGAATAAGAGGAGGCACTCTGACGGTGACACTCCCGTGCCAGCTAATGCACGGAAGTTCAGGAAGGCAGCAGACCCTCCCACACGGCCCAGGGCGACGGCCAAAGGTCGTAGGCGCAGCAACGGGGAGGGAGCGCAACAGCAGGCAGACGCAGACGGCTTCCAACAAGTGAAGAAGCCGGCAAAGCGCGCCAACATCCCGTCCTCCACCCCGATAGCTGTGGAAAACCAATACAACGCTCTGAGCGACGAAGACAGCGAAGACGACGTGCAGATGACGCCCGCACCGCCACGCCGCTCTAAACCGCCACCGCTCGTCCTGGACTACCCTGGCACATTCCGCGAGCTGCAACAACTGCTGCAGAAGGTGCTAGGGAAGAACAACTTCATAATACGAGTGTCTGGAGAGCTGTTCAAAGTCCAGACGAACAGCACCACGGACTACATGACGCTGAACAAAGAAGTAACAGACAAGGGCATCAAATTCTACACGTACTCTGCAACGAGGGAGAAACCGCTGCGAGTAGTGTACCGAGGGTTCTCGTATAAAACGGAAACAAGCCACATCAAAGAGGAGCTGGAGGACATGGGATATGCTGTGAGCGGCGTGTCCAAAATGAAAAATCCACGAACGAGAAAAGACTCGCCGCTCTTCTGTGTGTATGCTCCCAACACAGAGCGCAACAGGCAGCTGTTCCAGCTCCGATTAATCGCCAACTGCAGTGTGACACCTGAAAACTTGCGCACTAAACAACCATACGCACAGTGCTTCAGGTGCCAACAACTCGGCCACGTCCAAAAACACTGCGGCATGGACGAGAGATGTGTGAGATGCGCAGGCGAACACGCATCTCGCGATTGCCCTATCAAAGGAATACCACACAAGGACTTCACACCGAAGTGCGCCCTGTGTGGTGAAAACCACATGGCCGCGTATAGAGGCTGTGAACGGCACATAGCCTTCCTCGAGCGCGCCCAAGGACAGCAGCTGCGCGGAGGGAAGACGGCCAGAAACGGGAAAACCGCATTCCGCGACTCGCAGAACTGGCCGGCAACCGGTCAGCCACAAAGACGACGACGCCGCCGGACACGTGGAGGTCGACGCGCCGGATACAACCCAGCGCCGCCAGGGGCCAGCACCTCCCGGCCGAGCACGCAGAGGCAGCCGCCAACGGTCGGTAAGGCAGCTCGCGACGCGACCGGCAAGGCAGTCCCGGCCACCTCCCCTACGCGCGAGTCTCAAAACTCGCCGCGAGAGGGCAGCACCTCCCGGACGCAACCGGAAAAGTCAGCCGCCGAGTACAGCTCGCCGCCACCAGAGGGCAGCAGCATGCAGACGCTGCAGCCAGCAGCCGGTAAGGCAGCCCCCGCGGCTACCTACAACACAATCCCGGCGGCCGCTACCACGACGGAGTCCCGCAACTCGCCGCGTGGTGGCAGCAGCTCACGGACACAGCCAGCGGCAACTGACGCCCAGAGAGGCGCGCCGCTCACAGGTGGCAGCACCGCACGGCCGCAGCCGGCACCCCGTGCGAACGCGTGGGCACGGCAGCGATCAGCTGATCTGACGGCAGCCACTACTGCCACCGGGCGCGCGCAACGAGGACGCACAAATAATGAAGACGCAGCCTCCGGGCGGCGCCCTCCGAGAATAGACAGCCCCGTTGACTTCCCGGAAATGCGCCAGCGCGGTAGCCGCTACCAACAGCGGCACATCGATGCGCCCCATCCTCCAAAACAACCACAGGAGGAAGACAAGGCCACCGAAATGCTGCAACTGTTGGCAGGCCTCATAGACAGGGTCCTCCATGTGATCGAGGACCTTCCAAACAAATACGCGGCGTCTGTGGAGAAGATCACACAGACGATTACCCTGGCCATCTCCACAAAACATCATGGATAGACACGACCGTGGTGTAAAAATCGGCGTCTTGAACGCCAACGGCTTGCGTCACCAGGACGCTGAATTCAGAAGCTTCATCTGCGACGAGAACCTGGACATCTGTCTCGTCGCAGAAACACACCTGAAGCCCGGCGTGAAGGTGGGAGTGGCCAACTACCACTGTTACCGGGACGACCGGCCAACCGCGGGTGGCGGCACGGCGGTATACGTAAGGAGGACGTTGCGCCACCACCGGATTCACCTGCCACAACTCGCCACAATAGAGGCCACGGGAGTAGCCGTGCAAACGGACCAAGGACCGATAAACTTCGTGGCAATATACCGACGTCCAAGGGGTCTACTGCAGCCAGATGAGTTCGCGGCGCTGATTTCCCTCCCTGGAAACACATTCCTCGGAGGCGACGTCAACGCCAAGAACATCATCTGGAACTCCAGGACCACAAACACAAGCGGCCGCCGTCTACAACGGGTGGCCGAGCAGCTCGGAGCGGCGGTGATAGGACCCCACCAGCCGACCATCTTCCCGACACGAAGAGGCGCGCAACCGGACGTCATAGACGTGGCCATCGTCCGCGGGGTGAGACACTTCATCTCCGCCACAACGAGGGCCACGATGGCGTCCGACCACGCCCCCGTGGTCTTTGAACTGAATGCGGACATCGTCCAAACGACCAAACGTGGCCACGACATCAGGGGCATCACATGGGACACGTACCAAACAGAAATGGCGGCCAAAATCGGAGACGCGCCGAACCCGACTGAACATGGTGCGGAAGCGGCGCTGCGGCACCTCACCCGAGGAGTCGCAGAAGCTGTGGCGGCAGCCACTCCAAACGGAAGAACAGAGAAGCCACACGCCCGTGAATTCCCGCAACATCTCAAAGCTGCCATCACGGAGAAGAACAGACTTCGCCGCGAATGGCAGCTAACACGGAATCCCGCAACAAAGCGGCAACTGAACAGGATGCAGCGGGAGATTAAAGCAGCCGCCGACGCCCACAGAATCGAAGAGTGGTCGCAGAAAGTCGCCTCCCTGAAGACAGAGGACGGAACAGCCTGGCACGCGGTGAAGGGATTCATCCGCCGCACCGCCAAAATACCGCCACTGCAAGTCGGCAACGTCTTCGTCAGCGAACCGGACGCAAAGGCCAACGCCCTCGCGGACGCGTTCGCTGAAAACTTCACTCCGGTGGAAGACCCCGTCGACCTGGCACACGTGGCACTGGTTGAGGAGCGACTTCCAGTCTTCCTAGCGGCCGAGGACAACGACACCGTCATCGAGCCGATCGAAGAAGCGGAGGTCGAGGTCCAGCTACGCTGTCTCAACGGCAGGAAGGCAGGAGGCCCCGATCTCGTCACGAACCAGCTCCTCAAACAACTACCGCCCATCGCAATCGGGCACCTCACGGGGATCTTCAACACCATCATCCAAACTGGCGTATTTCCAGAGTGCTGGAAGCACGCCGAGATCGTGGCCCTACCCAAGCCAGGGAAGGATCACAGGCGGGCTAACAACTACCGCCCGATCAGTCTGCTGCCAGCACTCTCGAAAATCTTCGAGAGGATATACCTGAAGCGGCTCGGAAATCACATCGACGCGGAAGGCCTCCTGCCCGACGACCAGTTTGGATTCCGGAAGGGACACTCCACGACCCAGCAACTACTGCGACTGACAGAGGAAGCCTTCTGTGCCCTGGACCGACGCGAGTATTTCGGCGCGTTTCTGCTCGACGTGTCTCGTGCATTTGATTCAGTGTGGCACAAAGGTCTCCTTTATAAACTATTTACATTGGGGATTCCTGGGCCACACGTGAAGCTCCTGCAGAGTTACCTCGCGGGTCGCACGTTTCACGTACGGGCAGACTGTGGAATCTCCACAGAACGCCGAATACTCGCCGGAGTCCCGCAAGGTTCGGTCCTGGGTCCAGTGCTATACTCGCTGTACACTGCCGACCTCCCGCGCACAGATCGGGTGCAACTCGCCCTGTACGCGGACGATACGGCAGTGTACTGCCGCAGCATGCAGCCGCAACTCCTTCAAAGGCGACTGCAATCAGCAGCCAACAATTTGGAAGACTGGGCGGCAAAGTGGCGGCTGGCGTACAACGCCGCCAAATCACAGGCAATCGTCATTGCCCACCGAAACGTGCCGGCTGACCTCCAGGAGATAACATTACGAGGAAGACCGGTCCCCTGGAGCGCAACGGCAAAATATCTGGGCGTCACACTAGACAAACGTCTAACGTGGCGCCCACACATTGAAGAGACGAGGAAAAAGGCAATGGGGCGCATGAACATGCTGTACCCCATCCTAAACCCACGCTCTTCATTACCAGACCACCTAGGGGTGATCCTCTACAAATCCCTCATACGACCAGTGCTGGAATACGCCGCGGTCGTATGGGGAAACACGGCACCAACCAACTTACAACGGATCCAGGCAGTGCAGAACAGAGCACTGAAATGGGCACTCCATCTGCCGGCGGACTTCCCAACTGAGGAACTCCACCAGATAGCGGACGTCCAGAGACTCCGCAAAAGAATCGAAGAACAGGCTGTAAAATTTTACAACGCCGCCGAAACTTCGCAAAACGCGAAAATAAGAGGACTCGGCAACCGAGAAGAGTGGAGAGCGCACCTGCGCTGGCCACACCATCTTCGTCAGGCACGCTGACGAAGAAGCAACCATTCTCGAAATTCTAAAGCACCAAAACACGGACAACCGAAAACTAGGAAACTAAAGATCTCGCAAAAATGAAGAAAAAAAAAATTGGAAGGAAGAGCACACTACGTGCTGAAACTTCGTGAAATCCAGAAACCCACAGAGGAGTTTCAACAAGAGGTGCACAGGCTGGGCGCAGACCGTAGCCGACTCGCCAGCCGCTGCAGCTGCTGTTTGTGCACGTTTTGCTTTGCCCGAGGAAGGAAGGATGACAGGCCGCGGCAAGGGAGGAAAGGGGCTCGGCAAGGGTGGCGCCAAGCGGCACCGCAAGGTGTTGCGCGACAACATCCAGGGCATCACGAAGCCCGCCATCCGCCGCCTGGCTCGCAGGGGCGGCGTGAAGCGCATCTCTGGTCTGATCTACGAGGAGACCCGCGGGGTGCTGAAGGTGTTCCTGGAGAACGTGATCCGCGACGCGGTGACGTACACTGAGCACGCCAAGCGCAAGACTGTGACGGCCATGGACGTGGTGTACGCCCTGAAGAGGCAGGGGCGCACCCTGTACGGTTTCGGCGGTTAGGCTGCGTCGCAGCGGGCGCTGGCCTTCCCGCGGCCGTGCTTGTGGGTGGGAGAGACTAGGAAACGGCCCTTTTCAGGGCCACCACACTGTTCGGAAGTTGAAAAGTGCGAAAGAGTCTGTGTTGTTTGTTTGTTTGTTTCTTTCTTTCCGTTTGAGCGACGTGATGTGACTGGGAGGGGAGAAGGAAAGGAAACGTGTCATGTGGCTGGCTGTGTGTGGGAGCTGCTTCGTTTGTGTTTGTTATTGTGTGTCGTTGTATCGATCGCGACGGAGATGGCGGGCTGTGTGTTGTTGTGCGAGAGGCGGTGATTATTTGCTTGCGTGGTTTGGCTCTGTGTGTTTGCGGCGGCGTTGGGGTTTCCGAGGCAAGGCGTGTGGGCACAGGCGGCCGGATCAGCTGTTTCGTTCGTGTCGACGGCCGTTGCGCGCGGGAGTGGAGGGCGGTGTGTCGACACGCCTCCCTGTAACAATGGTCATTATTGCTGCCGTTGTCGTTTGGAAGGCGACTGCGACCGTGCAAAATGAATGAATGTGTGTGTGTGTGTGTGTGTTTGTTGGGCCACACGGGCTGTGTGGACGACAAGATGGCGGACGTGCGCCGGCGGCGGCTGTGCTGTGAAAGTGCAAAGTTAAAACAAAACAAGGTGCGGCGAGGACGACTGAAATTTTGCTTTGGACGTAGGTTTGTGTGGTGGCCCTGAAAAGGGCCGATTGTTGTGGGCCGGGCCGAGCCGAGCCGGCAAAGCGCGTTGCGTGCAGGGGAGCACGCGGCGCTGCGATTGCCTTGGCCTCCTTTAGGCCTTCTTCTCGGTCTTCTTTGGCAGCAGGACGGCCTGGATGTTGGGCAGGACACCACCCTGTGCGATGGTGACGCCCGACAGGAGCTTGTTGAGCTCCTCGTCGTTGCGGATGGCAAGCTGCAGGTGGCGCGGGATGATGCGCGTCTTCTTGTTGTCGCGGGCCGCGTTTCCGGCCAGCTCGAGCACCTCAGCCGCGAGGTACTCCATGACGGCGGCGAGGTAGACGGGCGCCCCGGCGCCGACGCGCTCTGCGTAGTTTCCCTTGCGCAGGAGGCGGTGGATTCTGCCGACCGGGAACTGGAGCCCAGCCCTGCTTGAGCGGGACTTTGACTTGCCCTTGACTTTGCCTCCCTTTCCGCGTCCGGACATGGCGATGGGCTAGCGACGGTGCACACGAAACGGAAACGAAAACGACCGGTGCGAGCGGCAGCGAGTCGAGCAGCGGAGTGCGTGCCGGCGCAGCCGGGGTGGGGGTGCTTTATGGGCTCGGGTGCGGCGGCCGGTTGCGCGCGCGCCCCATTGGTCGGCGGCCGCAACAGGGCGAGCTGGTAAAGGTGCGGCGGCGGCTGGCGGCGGGTGCCAGGCCAGGCCATTCCGAGGTGGGACTGCGAAGCGGACGGACGTGCGTCTACCTGTGCTCCGCGCCGCTATTGTGCTCCCAGCCCTGGAAATTCCCACCGCGCGCTCTCGCCGCCTTTGTCCAGAGCACGCCTCGTTGCTTGCTTCTCGTGTGCTTGGTCGTCGCCTTGCGTGCTCGCGCCATAGCGGCGTGTTTCGCCAGCGCTGTTTTTCTGGGTTTCCGGACGTGGTCGGGCGTGTGCTATCTGAAAAAGCAAATTGTCGTGTCGAGAAAAGCAAAAGTCGTGTTGCACACGCACGACACGGGACGGAGCTCTAGACTACTTGGGCGCTCGTTCGGTCGAATGGCATAGCTCGAGGAGAAGAAGAAAAGAAGAACATCCCGCCTGGAGAAGGTGGCTGTAAATCACCATCTTTCGAGAATTTCGGTGCCATAGGCGTTAGGGAAGTTGCAGTCCAGGGACCCGCCGAGCCACACAGTCAAACAGCCTGACTGTGAGGCCCGTGGTGGCATCCCGCGCCTGCCAGGTGTAGGGAAAATACATTGGCACGGAAATTGTCGAAATATAGGGAAGTACTAGTAAACCATTTCATATCGTGGCTACCCCTCCATGGAGCGCCCGCACGACTTTGAACATCAGGAGGCCAAAATGGACCCACCTGCAAACCTGTCAATATCATCTTCTGCCCCACATCCCCCACTAATCTCACCAATTCATACACCCTCACTGAGCAGCAGCTCTGACTCAGATAAGCTCATAGTAGACACCGACTCTTCTGGCTCTGACAGCACCTCCAATTCCTCAACACCTGGAATTGAACCAAATTCTCCCCTCCATCTCCGAAACGGAAAGAGAGTGACACTTATGAGGCAAGAGCAACAACTGCCTACAACCAAAAACATCGCGGAGCCAGCCCAAAAAGTGGCGCAAGGCAACCACAAAACCATCCTGCAAGAAACGAGCAGGCGCGATGCAGTGAATCAGGAACCAACTACATCACAACAAGGAGAGTTGGACACTGCCCAGCCTGCACCGCAAAACAAAGACACACAAGTCACCCAAATACCAAAGGCATCACAAGCCAGGGGAAGAAAAATACCCCCCATTACAGTTTTCGAGACAAAGGGGTATACAACTCTTATCGGCCAGATACAAGGCAAGCTAAAAGGGGCCCTCAGCACAACATACAAGGGAGACAGTATTGTCTACCAGGCGACAAACTCAGAAGACTTCTATTTCCTAAAGCAGGAATTCCGTAAAAGACAAATAGAATTCTATACATATAATGATGACCCAAAACACACACTAAAAGTGGTCATAAAGAGATTAACCCCACATTGGACCCCTGACGAAGTGAAGCAGGCACTATTAGAAAGCGGCTTTCAGGTGCAGGGCGTGTACCAGGTGGCGCAGCCACAAACAGAAATAGATGCAGAAGGTAGAGTCATCTCTGCCCCACGCAGGAAGACCAGGAACTTCCAAGTAAACTTACTGAATACAGCAGAATCCAGAAAGATTTTCAAGCTGCAAAGACTGCTGCACATGACGATCGCAGTAGAGCTTTATAAAAAACCAGCAGGTCCAACCCAATGCTACATTTGCCAACGCTTCAGGCACGGAGCTCAGCAATGCAACATGGCCCCAAGGTGTGTGAAGTGTGCTGGACCACACCTGTCGAGCACCTGCACAAAATCGAGAGACACGCCAGCCACTTGCGCAAACTGTGGAGGGGCTCACCCTGCATCCTATGGGGGATGCCCAGTACGTATCAAGCTTGTCGAGGCCTGGGAAGCGAGACACACGACCACAGCCAGAAATGCCCCACCCCCACCCCCCCCACCATCAATCTTGGAGGAAGCGCACTTCCCCACGCCACCAACACCCGTAAACGCGGGAAGAAACCCTAATAACCAAACCACTTCACCACCTCCTCCGCAAGAGTGCACAACAGGACCACCTGAAGAACACAGAAACGATAACCGCACCTTAGCCCAGGTGGTAAAAACAAACCCCCAACCGGCAAAGGTGACAAAACCAGAAGCCCAACCACGACCCCAACGTCTACCAGCAGCGCAAAGACGCCCAGCCACCCCACCAAACCAACCAGTTGCCACCCAGGTCTCACGGCCTTCCCCCAAAAGGACAAAAACCCCCCCTCTGCCCACAAACCCTGCCAAAAATCCAGACTCACCAACTCTCCCCACACCCATGCTATCACCAGCAGCAACATCCACAGAAGTACCTCCCCTGCCACTACTGGCACCAACCACCACAACAACTCCACCACCACAAACAGCATCCCAGCAGCTCCTGCAAGCCCCCATCTCTTCCACAACACCCCACACAGAATCAGATATCAGAACTGTCGAGATCACAGCATCTCCAACACAACAGCAATCACCACATATCCAACAAAACCGAAATACCCAGGAGCATAGTCCAAACCAAAACCAGCCCTGGGACTTCGTCAAGAAGGTTATAAACCTTATCCAGAAATTATTAACCACCGACTTCTTCACGAAAGTGAAAAAAGCAATAAGCCAAATCCTAGCAGCCCCAGACACCTTCACGAAGGTATCAATGTTTTTCACCACCATTCTCCCACTGTTTTCCGATGGCGAATAGAAAACGACACATCACCATCGCCATCTGGAATGCAGACGGAGTATTCCATGACCGACACGAACTGGAAATGTTTCTAGAAGATTATGGCATTGACGTAGCACTGGTAAATGAAACCCATCTAACCCCTGATGAACAATTTCGAGTCAAAAATTACATTCTAATCCGGACTGACCGTCCTAACAGACCAGGTGGCGGAACTGGAGTCCTCATAAAACACCGGATATGCCACCGACAAGTCACCATCCCACCTCTAATCAACACAGAGGCAACTGCAATAGAAATCATGTTAAACCAGCACCCAACTGTCCTGGTGGCAACCTACCACCCTCCAAACGAACGCTTCCATCACAGTGACCTCGACAGCTTGCTAAATGTGAACAACAGGACCATAGTAGGGGGGGACCTGAATGCCAAGCACAGGGCATGGGGTTGCCGCACTGGAAATACAAGTGGGAACCAGCTGCTGAGATACCTGGATACCCACCCAGCAGTCCAAGTGGTAGCCCCAGATGAACCCACCCACTTCCCGTACAACTCACGCCATCTACCAGACAAGCTGGACATATTCTTACTAAAAAATATTGACCTGGGCACAAGCACAGAAGTCATAAACACGCTGAACTCTGACCATAACCCAGTCATCTTAAGATTCGAAAATGATCACATCATACCAACAGAAAGCATCCACACTACGTACCACACAAACTGGGTACGATATAAAGAACTAGTGGCACATCACATACCAGACCCAGCACCGGAATATGCATCGACAGAAGACATAGACAAAGCCGCAGCAGACTTTACTAACATCATCAAAAGCTGTGCCCAAGTCACAACTATCAAACTCACACAAAATAGGGGCAGGACCAACTTACCACCAGACCTAGCCCAATTGATAACAGACAAAAACCGGACCAGGAAGCGATGGCAAACATACCGTTACCCTCAAGATAGGAGGATAATGGACCAAATGGCCCGTGAAATCAAAACCAGACTGCATATGCTCCGGTGCAGCAGGTACCAACAGAGCTTGCAGGCAGCCGAATCAAACCCTGAACAATTCTGGAGAATCATAAAGGCTAGGCGGCAACCCCAGACAGCCACAAGACCACTGCATGGGCAACAGGGGCTGGTTTACACCCCTGCAGATAAGGCGGCCGCCATGTCAGACACCTACGAACTCCAGTTCCAAGAAAACATAGTAGAGAACGACGAGGGAGAAGCAGAGAGGCTAGAGAGGAGAATCGAGAGGCACCTCGCACGAAAACTCAATGAGAGGATTAACACCACCTTCGCAGACACAACTGAACGCGAAATAACAGCTTACATCAGGCGGATCGGCAATGCAAAGGCCCCTGGTCCTGACCTTATAAAACCCCCACTTCTTAAACACCTTCCACCACCTGCCATTTCCCATCTATCAAATATCCTCAACCACTGTCTCAAACTACAATATTTCCCTTCAGCCTGGAAGGTTGCCAAGATCATCTCAATCCCCAAACCCAATAAAGACCATCTATTCCCACAAAACTATCGTCCTATCTCGCTATTAAATCACTTATCAAAACTTCTCGAAATCCTCATCCTAAACGCCCTACTTAAATTCCTAAACGATAACACTATCCTTACCCCGGAACAATTCGGTTTTCGTGCTGGCCATAGCACCACCCAGCAAGCCATCCGCCTGGTGGAGCACATCTGTGCCGAGAAACAACATGGAGACAGCACAGCAGCCATATTCCTCGACATAGAGAAGGCGTTTGATCGTGTCTGGCATGACGGCCTGCTCTACAAGCTGTCGAAGCTAAATTGCCCCAATCACCTGTTAAAAATGATTCACTCATTTTTGACAGACCGGAGGTTCTTTGCTTCAGTTGATGGAGCGAAAAGTCCAATAACTAATATAGAAGCAGGTGTCCCACAGGGATCTGTGCTTGGCCCCCTCCTCTATCTTGTGTTCACAAATGATATCCCAAAAGAGCCGGGTGGGAACATAGCGCTCTACGCTGATGACACAGCGCTATACCACAGCGGGCGTAACATAAATCGTATAACGTGTAGCCTCCAGCGGCACCTCAACAAAGTCGACCACTGGTGTAACTTGTGGAAAGTAAAAGTAAATCCGGACAAGTGCCAAGCCATAATTTTCACACACAAAATAACAAGACCCATCAGAAATCTCAACCACAATGGACAACAACTCCCATGGAGAAAAGTTATAAAATACCTGGGACTGAACATAGACAAAAATCTCACGTTCAAACAGCATATAACAGAGGCCAAAAACAAAGGTTCCGCCCGGCTCTACCAACTGTATCCCCTTCTTAAGGGCAGGGGCTTATCAACAGAGGCGAAGCTCCGAATATGGAAAACAATAATTTTGCCAGTTATTCTTTATGGATCGGAGGTGTGGAGCATGGCGGCAAACACACACCTGGCCTCACTAGAAGTGATACAAAATAAGACGTTTAGAATAATCACAGATGCCCCCTGGTTCTCCAGTAACGAGGAAATTAGAGGTATGCTAGGTCAACCAACATTTAACCATCTCATAAAAATCAAGTCAACGAAATTCTATGAAACATCTCATTCTTCACCTTTCCCCCTCATTAGATCCCTGGGACCAGATATTCTCCCTACACACAGAACTCCCATCACTACCATTCACCGTCAGTTCAGATGACGAGCTACACTGACTTTCATCCACTCATATCATAACCATCATTAATCAAACACAGTTCATATACCCGGGGAACACCCCCAAACAAATACAGACAAAAAAGCCAATCTTAACCTAAAGGTACCATCTCGAAAGTCAGGGCATCAATAGGATGCCGGTACTTCAATTAATAAAGGGGGAGAATACCCCAAACATATCAGGTCGGCGGGTGCCACTGTGTGGGGAGACGCTGACTAGAGCGGAGCGCTTGCTACTGGTGTTGCTGCTGCCGTACGTTCGTTCGAGATGCCGCCCAAGACTAGCGGGAAGGCCGCCAAGAAGGCTGGCAAGGCGCAGAAGAACATTTCGAAGGGCGACAAGAAGAAGAAGCGCAAGAGGAAGGAGAGCTATGCCATCTACATCTACAAGGTGCTGAAGCAGGTGCACCCTGACACGGGCATCTCGTCGAAGGCGATGAGCATCATGAACAGCTTCGTGAACGACATTTTCGAGCGCATTGCGGCCGAGGCTTCTCGCCTGGCGCACTACAACAAGCGCTCGACCATCACGTCCCGCGAGATCCAGACCGCTGTGCGGCTGTTGCTGCCTGGCGAGCTGGCCAAGCACGCCGTGAGCGAGGGCACGAAGGCGGTGACCAAGTACACGAGCTCCAAGTAAGGAGGTGGCTCTGGAGTGGAAGGAAGGATGGAGAAGGCTCCTCCGTTGCGAGAGCGGCAAAACGGCCCTTTTCAGGGCCACCAACTTGCCTTTTGCGGGAAGGGCGGAATTGTTGTTGTTGTTGTTTGTGTGGACGGCTGTGATGTATGTGTGCATTTTGATTGTGGGTGGGGGGGGGGGGGCGCGTCAAAGCGTGTTGCGGGGGACGGCCACGAGGTTGGTCGCCGTGGCGTGGAATGGTGGCACGCCTCGTTGGAGTGGTTTTGACCCATTGGTGGTGGTGTGTGTGTGTTACCTGTCTGCGAGGGGGGACAGTGCGATCGGCGACTTTTGTGTCACCGTAACGACGGCCGTTTGCGGGTTTGTTTTTTGCACATCATACATGGCGAGGGTGAAATGTGAAATGTTTTTGTTTGGTTTTTTTTTGCCGCCCACTATTCCCTTTGCTGTACGCCGAGTTTGACAATGGTGCGACGTAACTGCAGCGTGGAGGTGTGTGAGTGACGTTGAAATTGAACGTGCCATTAAGACGCATTGTTGTTGTATTGTACTGTACGTGTACGGCGACACGCACGATGATGTACCATTCGACTCTGATTTTTGATAGCCGTGTCTGACTGATTGCGTACGACGCACGCACACCGATGTCGTCATTCAAGATGCACGCGTGTCCAGTGCAGTACAGTAAGCGCGACGCTAGACGGCGGCGGCGGCGGCGGCGGCGGTCGTCGTTTGTTTGGCGAATGTCTGTACACGTGTTTGTCTGTGTCCATCCGGTATGTATGTGTTTGTTTGAAAGTGTTTTGTGTGTCGGTGACGTGGTCCGATCCGTCGCCCCCTGAGTAACTGTCGATCGGCGCGATAGACCGGCGTCACGCAACTGAACCGAAGTCTTGGGCACACCCGTCATACTGTTGTACACCGTCGCGCTGAGAACGGTGACGAAAGGTTGACTTTGATCGGTCGAATGTCTGGGCAGAACGTGAGGAATGAGGCAAGAGTGCAAGGAGGGGGGGCAAAAGAGAGAGGAAGGGAAAAAGGGGAGAAACGCATTCGTAGAGCAACGGAACGTTCCCGTGTCGGAGGCGTATTGGAGCCGCACTGAAATGCGTTTAACGGCGGCGCGGCTGCAAGTGTCTGCCGTGGTGAACGTTACCTTTGACGGCTGCATTGGGCTTTGCTTTTGCTTTTGCTTTCGCTTTCGCTTTCGCTTTCCCGGATGTACGTAACGTTTGTTGATATGGTTGTGAGGAAGAGTGTATGACAGTGCCGTGCCGTCCATGTTCGTGTGCCCTCCCATTGTGTGTATGCTATTGTCTGTGTACTTGAATGATGTATGTAGGTGTTAGTGGACATGTTTCACCAGTGGGGGGAAATGGATCGTCGATAGTTGGCGTCACTCTGTCACGGTCGAGATGACGCACCCTCCGTACAGAAAGGTGTCGAGAAAGTGTGTGTGTGTGTGTGTGTGTGTGTGTGTGTGTGTGTGTGCGTCCGTGAATTGGCAGTGTTTGGAGGTGGGCGTGCCCTGCATGTGGCCCGGAAGGCTGTTCGTTTGGCGGTAGTGTTGTGTGGACAGGGGAGGGGCATGCGTAACGCTGCTGGCATGGCATTTCGGGAGATGGGAGGGGGCAAACGAGGAGCGGCGGCCAAAGAAAGGCGGGACGGGGAGGGGCGCGGTGTGGGTGGCTTGCGCCTGTGCTCGGCGTTGTGGTTTGTGCAAAAGAGGAGGAGAAAAACAATGAGTTGCCAGGGAGGGGAGCGGTGTTGTGTTGTGGTTGTCGTGGTGTAGCCGCAGACGCGGCTGTCAGTGAACGTGGCGAGACGGACGGATGCGCGGAGGGGCGGGGGCGGCGCATTTCGCCGGTGCCGTGCCGTGCCGTGCCGTGCCTGACAGCCGCGTGGTCGCTGTGTTGTTGGTGGCGTGGGGGCGAGGAGAGTACCGTACGGGTGTGCTTGTGCGCCGGAAATGGCACACTGCGCCTGCCCGTCTTGGAGGCTGATGGCTGTGGTGTGGAAATGGGGCGCGGTGATGTTGAAGCAGTTGAAGGACAGAAAAGAAACCAAGAAAACGGGAGGCGTGATGCGGCGGTGGTGGTGAGAGCGGGAAAAACAAAACAAACAAAAAAAAAAACAACAAAAAAAAGAAGGAAAAACAACAAGAAACAAAAAAGAAAACAAAAAGTCTATCAATATTAGAATGTAAATGGAAATGGAAATGGACCCAGGTATAACCTCCCTGCACAAATAGCAGAGAGTCCGATGATAATAGAAATGTGCCAGAATGTTAACGTCCCTACAAAACAAACCCAACGATAATATTAATGAAAGAATGAACCGTATGTAACATTGCAACAGACATAATGAAACCTGATAAATTGTATAAGGGCAGCAGCGTTGACCTTTGGCCCTGTATTCAGAATAAAAAGAGCCAAAGATCGTCACCCCAATGAAAAAGACACTGAAACACGTATGTAACATAGCAGCGATGGCGAGACATTGTAGCATCTGTGACCAGAGAGTTTGCGCTGGACCGCGCGAGTGTTGCGAGCGGTTCTCAGTCAGTCAGTCAGTCAGTCAGTCAGTCGGTCGGTCGTTGCGAGTCTGTAGGTCTGTCTAGTTGAGGGCTGTACTCTGTCAGTAGTCGTCGCGTGCAGTACGCTAATAGTCGTCATGCAGAGCGGTCGGTCAGTAGTAGCAGCCGAGTGCGGTTGTGTGATGTAGGCGGTCGGCAACACTGGTCAAGATGGTGAATAAGGTATACTGTGAATTAATATAATCATTAGATAATGAACAATTTTATTTATTGTAATTATTCTCCAACAAGTTCCCCAATAATAATTTTTATTTCAAAAGCATTTTTCAAACATTTAATTTTTTATTGAACTGAAGAGTTCGTTGCACTTCACATTTCATTCCACTTCTTTGAAGAAAAATTTCACTAAAATCACAAAAAAAAAAGAGAATATTATTATTTGCAATGCAGTTCCTCCAAGCGCTGCGCAACAAACAAGAGCAGAAATGTGACATCCATTTATTCTGAGGTAAGACTTTAATTCTGATTGTTTTGCACAGGGCCAAAGACCGATATTTCGGTTTAATTGAAGTTTCTTGTCACTGAACGGACTTTTAAATGTTGTGAAGAATTTATATTTGAGTCAGATTGCGAATTTAACATTTTTGTTGCCATTTTCAATACCTCTCATTGTGGGCGAGGTTACAATTAGCGCAATGTCCATTAGCATCCGTAAATAACATTGTCCATTATTTTAAATTTTGCGGGGAGGTTACAACGCACAAAAAAAAAAAAACAAAACAAAAAATTGCATTTGTATCCGCTCCTCAATTGTAGATACCCCTTACACAGCTGTGTGCAATGAATGAGTGCTGGCTGGTAATTAATTGCACTCCTTGGAGGGAAATGCCATAGGAAGTAGTCTTTAAAAAGTGAATGTTTTTCGTTAAAAGACAAAAGTTACTTTAGAAAAAAGTAATAGTGGGGCTTTTTGTCGTTGAACAAAATAAGTACAATGAACATACGTTATCAGATTTGCGCAAAATGCAGCTTCACACCACCTTTTGATTATAACACAATATACTATACATCGTCCCGAACCGTGACCAGAGTCGCGAGACGAGCAGAGCACGCCGCCGACGCCCGCTCAGTACAACCGTCCACCCGCTACTACTGTCGACCGACTACTACCTCTCCCGACTCGCGCTACAATATATATAACAACTGTTCCTGGCGACCCGGTGCGTGCCACTACTGTCGTCTGGCGCGGTCCAAGCGCCGACTAGCAACGATAAATAACTCTCTGGTCAGACAGAGATGCTGTCATGCCTCGCCATCGCTCTGGTAATGAATACATACGTGTTGCAGCGTGCGTACCACCGGAACACGCAGTGGCGGAGCCAAAGACTGTGTTGTCGAGGTCGAGTGCGAGCGGGAAGAGAGGCAGCGTCGGCACGGAGATGCAAGCGAGCGCGAGACGCACGGGGGCTGCGGCGTGGCGCGTTTGCGGTCGGCGCCTTTGGTGGCAACGGCCGGGACAAGCAGCGGTGTATGGTGTGGTGCGGGGCGGACAGGGGCGGCGGTGGACGGGGAGGAGGCGGCGCGACGACGGCATGGGGGCGAAAACGGGACGGGGGACGGGGGACGGCGGATGTTGAGAGGCGTCACGCGCGGACAGGACACAGACACAGAGACACACAGATTGGAAAGGGAGGGTGCGCGGTAATAATAGTTGGGAATGTGCGTACCGTGCGGGACGGGAGTGGGCGAGGAACACGGTCGTGGCCCCTGTTTTGGGTGCGTGTGATGACGTCGGTGTGTTGTGGGAAGGGAAGGTGCTGTGGCGGCGGCGCGTAATGGGCGTAGGCCGAAAAGAGAAAGGAACGTCGGCAGTGTGTTGGCAAGCGTCGGTTCGACTGCGACGTTGATGGGCAGGGCAGGGCGAGGTTAATGGTGGTAGGAGTAGGCGTGTGGGCGCACAAAATCTGCCGCTGCAGGCGGTGCCGTAACCGCCATGGCGGGAAGGAGAGAGGGCCAAAGAAAGAAAGAAAGAAAGAAAGAAAGAAGAAAACAAAAAAAAAAAAAAAAAAAAGGAGGAGGGGGGGGGCGAAAGTGGAGAGGCGGTGGTGTGAGAAGGGCGGGGGCGGAAGGAAGGCAGGAAGGACAAGAGGCGAGGCGACGGCTTGCTTTGTGTATCGGTCGGTCTCTGGCTATGCTTCGTTTTCTGCAGCAGGGTCGGTGCGCGGCGTGGCTCGCGGCAGTGGGAACGCCTGGCGGCTGGACGGCCAGCAATGCGGTTGGATGGGCGGCCACAGCACCGCACCTGTGCCCGAGGAGGAGACGCTGGCGGCGGGCCCTGAGGTGAGGCCGGCTCGGCTCGGCTGGGGCTGTGGATGTGTAGGTGTGCGCCGCTGCTGCAACAACGAGTAAAACGCGAGAAGAAGGGATGGCGGTAGAGAGAGGAAAAAAAAAAGGTCGTGTTGTGTTGATGCGCAGGCAGACGCGTACAGAGAGACGAGCCCGGTCTGCAGCAGGGTGTGGCCGTGCCGAGTGCAGAGCAGCGGCGGCTCGGTTCGGTTCGGCCCGGCCCGGCCCGGCGGGCCGCGCTGTTGTCGCGGACGTGAGCGCCCCCTGGCGGGTGGCCGGAGGCGGCGCGGCGTGTTGGACGTGTGGCTGGTGGCAGTGCACAATTTGCGAGTGGCTGGCGGTGTGGTGTGGCGGTTGGCGCGTCGGGCGGCGGAGAGAGAGAGAGAGGGGGAGGAGAGGTATGTGTTGCGGGCGCCCTTTGCTGCGCTGCGTCGTTGCGTGTGCCGTACAGGGCGGGCGCTTGTCGACTGTGTGGGCGGTGTGGCGAATTGGCGTGAAACGGCTGCCGAGAGGTGTGTGGTAGCGAGCCGGTCGGTGTCAGTGCGAAGGGGAATGTGCGTGCGTTTGGCGGTTTCGGTGTGCTTTTTGCGGCGTGAGAGTGGGGAATTAGTGGGGCCGGCTGTTGTGTTGGTTCCTTGTGTCTTGTGTCGCGTAGCTTGATGGCAACGTGGAAGGACGCCGGTTTCGTTTCGAGCCTTGCGTGTGGTTGTCGACGTTGACTGGTTGGCGTGTGCATGTGTGGGTCGCGAGTGCGTTTTTGGCTGGCTGTGTGTGTGTGTGTGTGTGTGTGTGTGTGTGTGTGTGTGTGTGTGTGTGTTTTGGGGGGGAAGGGGGAGGCGGTGGTGAAAGTGCAGTCGTTGCCACGGGCGCGTCGTCGGGTGGGGCTGGGGCTGTGCGTCGTGGCGGAAAGGTGGTAGGTTGCGGGAAGCGAGCCCGTCGTTGACGGTGTCGCGTGAGTTGTGACTCGAGTGGGGCGCGGGGCGCGGGACAGGAGCAGCGTGCCGCTGCGTCGTGGTCGTCAGCAGAGGCTGTGCGTGTGCTTGTCCTTTTTGTGGGCGGTTCGTGCGAGGCGTTTTTTGTTTCGTGTTGCCCTAGTTGTTAGTTTATTTTTTTTTTGTGTTTGTTATTTTGAGACGACGACTGGTTGGTGGCGTGCGCGCGAAGTGGCGGTGTGCGCTTCCCGTGTCGTTTTGTTTTTGTTTGGTTTTTTTGTTTTTGTGTGTTTTTTTTGTTTGCACTGGGCCCCGGGGGGTGGGTGGGTGCGTGTGTGTCGATTGCCGGCTGGCGAAAGGTGCGCCATCGGCGGGGTGGGTCGCCGGCACAAGTAGAGGCGGCGGCGTTGTTGCTGTTGTTGTGTGGTGTTTGTTTTGTTCGGCTGTGTCGGCGAGCTGTGTTGCGGTGCGTGTGAATGGTGGTGCAAAAGTGCTGGCGTTGGGGCTGCGACTGCGACGGCGGCGAGCCGCGGGCGCGCATGATAGTGATGTTGTGAACAGCGGCTGTGTACGGTAGTGGTGTTGTTGTAGCACGACGTGCATCCGGGCCGGCGCGGAAAGCGCAGTTGCGGGCGGTTGCCCTTCGGTGCCAGCCATGTCGCGTGAGCGGCGGGTTGCTCTGGTGTCGACACGTGGTGCTCTGGGTTGTTGTGTGGTGCCCTTTGGCCGGTGGGGGTGGTTCGCGTGTGTCTCGTTCGCGCTCGGTATCTGGTCGTGGTCGTGCTGCTCCCCCGTCTGTCGGCGGTTTTCGACGTCGTCTGTACGTTTTTGTTCGTTTGCGGCGTGCCTGCCGACGTCGTCCCGTCGCGACCTTTCAACCGAAAGTGTGGCGCCCGAAGGTGAACGAACGTAACCCTGACCTCGGCGCTTTACGCTGAGCCGAGCGAACCGAACCTAACCTGTGGTGTGGCGAGGTGAGCTCAGCCTGTGAGCCCCTAACGTCTACGTAAGGTAAGCTGTCCGGCTGACGCCTCACGTTTGAACGCTTTTTTTTAACCTAGCACTGACCCCTTAACCTAACGTGTAACCTAACCTAACCTCTGACGCCTGACGTGTTTGAATGCTTAACCTAAGTTTGACGCTTAACCTAACCCAAGTCCCCTTAACCTAACCCACGTCCACCTAACCCTAACCTAACCTAGACGTGTAAACGTAATGTGTAACGCGTAACGTGTAAGGTCGGCTGTCGTGTGTGCTGACGGCAGATTGGGTTGGTCTGTAGATTCGGATTGCGGTTTGCCTCGGTCGAGGGGTTGGGTCGGAAGCGGCGAGGGGCGGCGGCGCCTGTTGCGCAGGCGGCGTCCGTTTGCGGCGGGCAATTGTTGATAAACGGCTGTGAATGTTGGCGGGCGAGAGGAGGAGGACGGCGCGCGATGTGGCCCGACGGCTGCGGGCCGATCGGGAAACGGCGGGAGGGCGACGGAAGGCGATGGGGCGGCGGAGGCGCGTTTGCACGGCCGTCATCGCCGCACGCCTCGGCTTGTGTGGCTGTGGCGCCGGCCGCGCTGGCCGGGCTGCCGCGGCGACGGTGTGGGAGTTTTGCCGAAGGTTTGGCCATTGTGGCGGGTCGTCGGCTGGGGCTGTGGGGGCGGCATTTGGGCGGGGGCGGCGATTCTCGGCGGGCCGACCCAGGCTGTAGCGCGCGGTAGCTGCAGTTTGGCCGTGGTTTGCGGCGCTGCCGTGGCGACTGGTTGGCGACTGTGGTGTGGCTGTGTGTAGCCCCATCCTCGGTGGTTTGAAAGGCGCGGGCGGTTGTGGCGCAGGTTTGGGGCTGCTCCGCACAGGCTGTCGGACGTTGGGCGGTAGCAAGCGCGGGAGGCGCGGCGCGGCGGCGCGCAGAGTGGCGGCCGCTCTCTCGGCCGTCCGCGCCCGCCCGCGACACTGGCTGGGCCTTGTGATTCTCTGCTCTGCTGCTGTGCTGTGCTTGCGTGCCTGCCTGCCGTCCCGCTCGCTCTCGCTCTCGCTCTCGCTGTGTGTTACGCGCGTCGTCGAAATGGCAGATCAGGCGGCTACGAACGAGACTGCTGCGGCACCCGCCGCCACCGGCACTACGAAGAAGGCCAAGTCTGCGTCGTCTGCGAAGAAGCCGCGCGCCAAGCCTGCGCACCCGCGCACCTCTGAGATGGTGACGGCCGCCATCAAGAGTCTGAAGGAGCGCGGCGGGTCGTCGCTGCAGGCGATCAAGAAGTACATTGCCGCGCACTACAAGCTGGACGCGGAGAAGCTGGCGCCGTTTATCAAGAAGTACCTCAAGTCGGCCGTCGTGGCGGGCGAGCTGGTGCAGACGAAGGGGAAGGGCGCGTCCGGCTCGTTCAAGCTTGCCGGCGCCGGCGGCGGGGGGGCGGCCGAGGGCGGCAAGGCTCGTGCTGGCGGTGCCAAGAAGAAGCGCGCCGCTCCGGCCAGCAAGGAGAAGAAGGGCGCCCGTGCGGCCGGCGCAAAGAAGGCTGGTGGCGTGAAGGCGGCGACCGGTCGGAAGGCGGGCGCCGCCAAGAAGGCGTCTGCGGCGTCGGCCGCTCCCGCGGGTGCGAAGAAGGCGGCTGCGGCCAAGCCGGCCAAGGCCAAGTCGCCGTCGAAGGCGAAGAAGGCCGCCAAGGTTCCGACGAAGAAGCCGAAGGCGCCGCGCCCGAAGAAGGCGACGACGCCGTCTAAGGCGAAGGCTTCGCCCAAGAAGAAGAAGTAGAGTAGAGGAGAAAGAGATGGGAGAAAGGAAGGGTTTGGCGCTTGACTCCGTCGTCCCCACCCCCCGTCGTCGTCTAGTGGCGCGCAAGAGACGCGCGGCCCAAAACGGCCCTTCTCAGGGCCATCAAAGCACGTCGGGGAAGGTTTTGATTGTCGTGTTGCGTTTGGTGTGGGTGTCTGTCTGTCTGTCTGTCTGGCGTTTCTGTATGCCCGTGGGGATGCTGTTTGCGTGCCGTGGTGGTTGGATTGCGGGGGTCGGTGGCGGGTGTGGGCGGCGGTAGCGGTAAGCGGTGTTGTTGTTGATTGTCGCCGTGTTTGTGGCGGCGGCCGACGGTTGGTTTTCTGTCACGTTGTTTTGTTTGAATACGTTGGTTGGCTTGCCTGCGTTCGTTCTTCTCGGATGTCTGTCTTGTCTAGTCGTGTCTGGTCTTTGTTGTTTTGTTCCTTTGTGTGTGTGTGTGTGTGTGTGTGTGTGTGTGTGTGTGTGTTATGTTTTGCAACGGGGGGCACGTTGAGATGTGGAAGGAGTCGGCGGGGATTTCGGTGGCGTGTAGAGCGAGCGAGCGCGCCTGCCTGGCCGTTGGCCGTCGGAGTGGAGTGCGGGTTTGTTTTTGTGTTTTCGAAACGAAAGCGGCGGCCGGCCGGCCAGCCACCCGTGCGGTGTGACGTCGGCCGTTGGGTATTGTGCGCTTTGAGCGCCGGGGAGGGATGATGTGTGATTGTTGCGCGCTGCTAAGCAGGCAGGCAGAGTGAGCGGGTGTGGCGGACGGACGGGAAGTGGTGGTTGTTGTTTTTGGGTTGCGGGGCGAGAGGCAGGCGACCGACAAAGTTTGCTCGCGACGGAGAGATGTTAGTGGCCCTGAAAAGGGCCGTTTTTGTTTGTGCGGTGCGGTGCCGCGGCGCGGTTTAGGCGCGCTCGCCGCGGATGCGGCGCGCGAGCTGGATGTCCTTGGGCATGATGGTGACGCGCTTGGCGTGGATTGCGCACAGGTTGGTGTCTTCGAAGAGGCCGACGAGGTAGGCCTCGCTGGCCTCCTGCAGGGCCATGACTGCGGAGCTCTGGAAGCGCAGGTCGGTCTTGAAGTCCTGGGCGATCTCGCGCACTAGGCGCTGGAATGGCAGCTTGCGGATGAGCAGCTCTGTGCTCTTCTGGTAGCGCCTGATTTCTCGCAGGGCGACGGTGCCCGGCCTGTAGCGGTGGGGCTTCTTGACGCCTCCGGTGGCGGGCGCGCTCTTCCTCGCCGCCTTGGTGGCGAGCTGTTTGCGCGGCGCCTTTCCGCCGGTGGACTTGCGGGCCGTTTGCTTTGTGCGGGCCATAGCGGTAGCGGAGCGGCGTGCGTGGAGGTTAGGTGCGGCGCGGCGTCCGGTGCTGCCTTGACAACGGGCCCGCGCGCCTCCGTGCTGCGCTTATATGCCCTCGGTTGCGCGTGGTGGGGGGAGGGCGGGCCAGAGTCTATATAGGGGGGCGGCGGGCGCGCTGGGCGCAGACCGTAGCCGACTCGCCAGCCGCTGCAGCTGCTGTTTGTGCACGTTTTGCTTTGCCCGAGGAAGGAAGGATGACAGGCCGCGGCAAGGGAGGAAAGGGGCTCGGCAAGGGTGGCGCCAAGCGGCACCGCAAGGTGTTGCGCGACAACATCCAGGGCATCACGAAGCCCGCCATCCGCCGCCTGGCTCGCAGGGGCGGCGTGAAGCGCATCTCTGGTCTGATCTACGAGGAGACCCGCGGGGTGCTGAAGGTGTTCCTGGAGAACGTGATCCGCGACGCGGTGACGTACACTGAGCACGCCAAGCGCAAGACTGTGACGGCCATGGACGTGGTGTACGCCCTGAAGAGGCAGGGGCGCACCCTGTACGGTTTCGGCGGTTAGGCTGCGTCGCAGCGGGCGCTGGCCTTCCCGCGGCCGTGCTTGTGGGTGGGAGAGACTAGGAAACGGCCCTTTTCAGGGCCACCACACTGTTCGGAAGTTGAAAAGTGCGAAAGAGTCTGTGTTGTTTGTTTGTTTGTTTCTTTCTTTCCGTTTGAGCGACGTGATGTGACTGGGAGGGGAGAAGGAAAGGAAACGTGTCATGTGGCTGGCTGTGTGTGGGAGCTGCTTCGTTTGTGTTTGTTATTGTGTGTCGTTGTATCGATCGCGACGGAGATGGCGGGCTGTGTGTTGTTGTGCGAGAGGCGGTGATTATTTGCTTGCGTGGTTTGGCTCTGTGTGTTTGCGGCGGCGTTGGGGTTTCCGAGGCAAGGCGTGTGGGCACAGGCGGCCGGATCAGCTGTTTCGTTCGTGTCGACGGCCGTTGCGCGCGGGAGTGGAGGGCGGTGTGTCGACACGCCTCCCTGTAACAATGGTCATTATTGCTGCCGTTGTCGTTTGGAAGGCGACTGCGACCGTGCAAAATGAATGAATGTGTGTGTGTGTGTGTGTGTTTGTTGGGCCACACGGGCTGTGTGGACGACAAGATGGCGGACGTGCGCCGGCGGCGGCTGTGCTGTGAAAGTGCAAAGTTAAAACAAAACAAGGTGCGGCGAGGACGACTGAAATTTTGCTTTGGACGTAGGTTTGTGTGGTGGCCCTGAAAAGGGCCGATTGTTGTGGGCCGGGCCGAGCCGAGCCGGCAAAGCGCGTTGCGTGCAGGGGAGCACGCGGCGCTGCGATTGCCTTGGCCTCCTTTAGGCCTTCTTCTCGGTCTTCTTTGGCAGCAGGACGGCCTGGATGTTGGGCAGGACACCACCCTGTGCGATGGTGACGCCCGACAGGAGCTTGTTGAGCTCCTCGTCGTTGCGGATGGCAAGCTGCAGGTGGCGCGGGATGATGCGCGTCTTCTTGTTGTCGCGGGCCGCGTTTCCGGCCAGCTCGAGCACCTCAGCCGCGAGGTACTCCATGACGGCGGCGAGGTAGACGGGCGCCCCGGCGCCGACGCGCTCTGCGTAGTTTCCCTTGCGCAGGAGGCGGTGGATTCTGCCGACCGGGAACTGGAGCCCAGCCCTGCTTGAGCGGGACTTTGACTTGCCCTTGACTTTGCCTCCCTTTCCGCGTCCGGACATGGCGATGGGCTAGCGACGGTGCACACGAAACGGAAACGAAAACGACCGGTGCGAGCGGCAGCGAGTCGAGCAGCGGAGTGCGTGCCGGCGCAGCCTCTCTCTGCTCCTTTTCTGACTTCCTCACTGTGAGGAGGTTCGTGTGGAAGTTTGTGGCCTGTTGGCCTTTACTCCCCTGGGATGTTGATGAAACTTCTTTCTTTACTTGTAGGTTCTTCTGTACTGGCAAGGAGTGCCGATGACCTATCTTCTGAACTTGTCGTTATGACGACTTTTCTTTTTCTTCTTTGCTGTGGCTGAGGCCTCTTCCTCGGTTGGGATGTTGTGCAAAATGCATCCCGCTTTATCATATTCACCGTTGACGAGAGCGATGATTATGCAGCGCATTTGCCACTCTGTGAAGATAGGGTAGGAGTCAATCAGATTGAACTCCTCCCTAGAAAGACCCAGAAGGCCTTCAGGATACCCGAGTGGGCGATGCGGGAGTTGTGGTTTAGGATGGTTAGGAGGAACGAAGGGATAAGGGTTGTCGTGGTGGGGGTAAGTACCGTCGCGAAGCGATGCAGCGATCTTCTGCGTCACAGCGCTTGCGCTGTACATGTCCGGAAGCGGGAGGAATGGGACTTCTTCCCACTCGTCTTCGTGCGCTGCTGCCTCGGTGTCCGTCTTGGGCTCCCCTTCGGCAGGCACGTTGGTCTGCGTGGCCACCGTCGCAAACTTCTTCTCTCGTGGAGGAGTCGTCTGGCTGGCGGTGTCGACCGCTGTGGCGGAAGCTGCCTTGGCTGAGCGAAGCTCCTGCGTCAGCTCAGCAATCTGACGCCGAGCCTCGCCCAGTTCCGCCAGCATGGCCGCCCTCTCTTCCGCCATGGCGGATTTGAAGGCGGACATGGCTTCTTCTACGGCGTCGTTGAGGCGCCTGGTGATGACGTCTTCTGAGCGAGTGACCACCTCTTCGCGTGTGGTGGTCACTTGCTTCTGCGTCTTCTCTGGTCCGCGCCAATTTCTCCTGTACGCGCAGGAACGGGCGTTAGCCGCGTGTGCGCCACCGCAGTTGGCGCATGTGCAGGGGGCGTCCTTCTGCTTCTTGCAGTCGCGTGTGTCGTGTGCTTGCGCACACTTCAAACACGCGACTGCTCCGCTGCAGTGCTTGGCGACGTGGCCAAGCTTTTGGCAGCGAAAGCACTGCGGTGTAGACTTCTTCTTCTTCTTCCCGGCTGGTCCTGCTAACGTGAGCAGCAACTCAGCCAAGGCAGCAGCTTTGCGTCCACTTCCGCGTCCCGACATCACGAGTAGCAACAGCGACAACGAGCTAACGTGTACTCTCCGCAGCGTGAGCGGGAATGCCGGCGCAGCCGGGGTGGGGGTGCTTTATGGGCTCGGGTGCGGCGGCCGGTTGCGCGCGCGCCCCATTGGTCGGCGGCCGCAACAGGGCGAGCTGGTAAAGGTGCGGCGGCGGCTGGCGGCGGGTGCCACTGTGTGGGGAGACGCTGACTAGAGCGGAGCGCTTGCTACTGGTGTTGCTGCTGCCGTACGTTCGTTCGAGATGCCGCCCAAGACTAGCGGGAAGGCCGCCAAGAAGGCTGGCAAGGCGCAGAAGAACATTTCGAAGGGCGACAAGAAGAAGAAGCGCAAGAGGAAGGAGAGCTATGCCATCTACATCTACAAGGTGCTGAAGCAGGTGCACCCTGACACGGGCATCTCGTCGAAGGCGATGAGCATCATGAACAGCTTCGTGAACGACATTTTCGAGCGCATTGCGGCCGAGGCTTCTCGCCTGGCGCACTACAACAAGCGCTCGACCATCACGTCCCGCGAGATCCAGACCGCTGTGCGGCTGTTGCTGCCTGGCGAGCTGGCCAAGCACGCCGTGAGCGAGGGCACGAAGGCGGTGACCAAGTACACGAGCTCCAAGTAAGGAGGTGGCTCTGGAGTGGAAGGAAGGATGGAGAAGGCTCCTCCGTTGCGAGAGCGGCAAAACGGCCCTTTTCAGGGCCACCAACTTGCCTTTTGCGGGAAGGGCGAATTGTTGTTGTTGTTGTTTGTGTGGACGGCTGTGATGTATGTGTGCATTTTGATTGTGGGTGGGGGGGGGGGGGGCGCGTCAAAGCGTGTTGCGGGGGACGGCCACGAGGTTGGTCGCCGTGGCGTGGAATGGTGGCACGCCTCGTTGGAGTGGTTTTGACCCATTGGTGGTGGTGTGTGTGTGTTACCTGTCTGCGAGGGGGGACAGTGCGATCGGCGACTTTTGTGTCACCGTAACGACGGCCGTTTGCGGGTTTGTTTTTTGCACATCATACATGGCGAGGGTGAAATGTGAAATGTTTTTGTTTGGTTTTTTTTTGCCGGCCCACTATTCCCTTTGCTGTACGCCGAGTTTGACAATGGTGCGACGTAACTGCAGCGTGGAGGTGTGTGAGTGACGTTGAAATTGAACGTGCCATTAAGACGCATTGTTGTTGTATTGTACTGTACGTGTACGGCGACACGCACGATGATGTACCATTCGACTCTGATTTTTGATAGCCGTGTCTGACTGATTGCGTACGACGCACGCACACCGATGTCGTCATTCAAGATGCACGCGTGTCCAGTGCAGTACAGTAAGCGCGACGCTAGACGGCGGCGGCGGCGGCGGCGGCGGCGGCGGCGGTCGTCGTTTGTTTGGCGAATGTCTGTACACGTGTTTGTCTGTGTCCATCCGGTATGTATGTGTTTGTTTGAAAGTGTTTTGTGTGTCGGTGACGTGGTCCGATCCGTCGCCCCCTGAGTAACTGTCGATCGGCGCGATAGACCGGCGTCACGCAACTGAACCGAAGTCTTTGGGCACACCCCGTCATACTGTTGTACACCGTCGCGCTGAGAACGGTGACGAAAGGTTGACTTTGATCGGTCGAATGTCTGGGCAGAACGTGAGGAATGAGGCAAGAGTGCAAGGAGGGGGGGGCAAAAGAGAGAGGAAGGGAAAAAGGGGAGAAACGCATTCGTAGAGCAACGGAACGTTCCCGTGTCGGAGGCGTATTGGAGCCGCACTGAAATGCGTTTAACGGCGGCGCGGCTGCAAGTGTCTGCCGTGGTGAACGTTACCTTTGACGGCTGCATTGGGCTTTGCTTTTGCTTTTGCTTTCGCTTTCGCTTCGCTTTCCCGGATGTACGTAACGTTTGTTGATATGGTTGTGGAGGAAGAGTGTATGACAGTGCCGTGCCGTCCATGTTCGTGTGCCCTCCCATTGTGTGTATGCTATTGTCTGTGTACTTGAATGATGTATGTAGGTGTTAGTGGACATGTTTCACCAGTGGGGGGAAATGGATCGTCGATAGTTGGCGTCACTCTGTCACGGTCGAGATGACGCACCCTCCGTACAGAAAGGTGTCGAGAAAGTGTGTGTGTGTGTGTGTGTGTGGTGTGTGTGTGTGTGTGTGCGTCCGTGAATTGGCAGTGTTTGGAGGTGGGCGTGCCCTGCATGTGGCCCGGAAGGCTGTTCGTTTTGGCGGTAGTGTTGTGTGGACAGGGGAGGGGCATGCGTAACGCTGCTGGCATGGCATTTCGGGAGATGGGAGGGGGCAAACGAGGAGCGGCGGCCAAAGAAAGGCGGGACGGGAGGGGCGCGGTGTGGGTGGCTTGCGCCTGTGCTCGGCGTTGTGGTTTGTGCAAAAGAGGAGGAGAAAAACAATGAGTTGCCAGGGAGGGGAGCGGTGTTGTGTTGTGGTTGTCGTGGTGTAGCCGCAGACGCGGCTGTCAGTGAACGTGGCGAGACGGACGGATGCGCGGAGGGGCGGGGGCGGCGCATTTCGCCGGTGCCGTGCCGTGCCGTGCCGTGCCTGACAGCCGCGTGGTCGCTGTGTTGTTGGTGGCGTGGGGGCGAGGAGAGTACCGTACGGGTGTGCTTGTGCGCCGGAAATGGCACACTGCGCCTGCCCGTCCTTGGAGGCTGATGGCTGTGGTGTGGAAATGGGGCGCGGTGATGTTGAAGCAGTTGAAGGACAGAAAAGAAACCAAGAAAACGGGAGGCGTGATGCGGCGGTGGTGGTGAGAGCGGGGAAAAACAAAACAACAAAAAAAAAAACAACAAAAAAAAGAAGGAAAAACAACAAGAAACAAAAAAAGAAAACAAAAAGTCTATCAATATTAGAATGTAAATGGAAATGGAAATGGACCCAGGTATAACCTCCCTGCACAAATAGCAGAGAGTCCGATGATAATAGAAATGTGCCAGAATGTTAACGTCCCTACAAAACAAACCCAACGATAATATTAATGAAAGAATGAAACCGTATGTAACATTGCAACAGACATAATGAAACCTGATAAATTGTATAAGGGCAGCAGCGTTGACCTTTGGCCCTGTATTCAGAATAAAAAGAGCCAAAGATCG